>NW_009185832.1:157852-192423 GCF_000690835.1 Fulmarus glacialis
CCTGCAGGTTCAGAGTCAGGTGGTGCCTGTGCTCAAGGTCTGGAGCCTTGGAAGAACAAGGGCTCGCTGGAGGAGCGTGTAGCTTGGCACTGACACTGCGTGTTTCATCGATGCTGCTCACGTTAAACAAACAAGAGTTAAATCAGGGCTACTGAAGGTTCCTTCCTAGCTCCATCCCCTTTTTATCACTTGTTTCTTTGCCAAGAGTGATGTTATCTGCAGAGTATTCGCACCCAGATTCTTATCTCTCATGTGGCAATATTGCAAATGCAAATTCGTGTTTTCTGTTCATAACGAACAGAGCAGTGACTGAGCAACCATGCACACGTGATGTCGAACCCTAATGAAATCACAGACTCCACCAATACCCAGTGACATGTTCAGACTGCAACCCCTACTGGGCATGTAATGGCAAAGGCAACTGCTGAGAGCATCCTGGATTATATCCAGCCTCTTCCCCAGCAAAAGAGGGTAATTAAGCTTTTGGGTATCAACTGGAAACACTGTCTGGAAACGCTCCTTCATGCGGGATTTTCCCAGCAGAGGGCACTTTTGATTCACAGACCACTTCGGACGCTGCTTTTTGTTATTCTCCATCGCCATCTCAAAGAACTGAAGCAGAGGTGGTGCTGTCTGCTTAAAAATAAAGACATCGTTGCTTTAGCTCTACTTTCCTCCCTCTCCCCTCCAACAAGTTTTATTAAGTTCTCATCTTTAATTCATGCCTGCAGCAGAGCTGATGTCACTTTTTTTTTTGCTATTAAAAAAAGATCCACAAAGCACAAGCCAAGCTTGCAGTGGTATCTCACCTACTTTCCTTCTTTATTTTTATTTTCACTTCCAGTGATTTGTTAACACTCATTATCCTCAAAAACTGAAAACTTATTCCAACAGAAACATGGCTATAGCACTTTGAGAGGAAAGCAAACAAACCACCTATTAGATTACATGCTCCGTCCCCTACAAAGGCAGGACACAGCCCACCAGAGACGTATCACAAATTAAACCCTCCAGTTGTCTACAGGGAAATTGTGGGGTGTTAGGGACCCAGCGAAATAAACAACTTAGCAAACGTTAAGGTGAATTCCCCTTTGGGAAACTGTCGTTTCATGGTGGATGCAAAGTGAGAATGAGGGAGGATGTGTGACAAGACAGTGTGCGTAGGAGAATTTTCCAGTAAAAGCCCTGGGAATTGAGATGTTTTAAACTGCTAAAATAAAAAGCAATAATAAAAAACCAGGATGTCTTAAACAACTAATGCACACATCTGTCCTAAGTTAAAACACTGGAAAGACCAAGCACTGCAGTTTTGCCGTAATTCTGCTTCGTTTGCATACAGCTGGGATGTGGTTTTTAGGTTGGCAGCACCATGTAGCTGACTGAAGGCCAGACAGCCTATTTTAGGGCAGTAAAGATGCCAGGAGTCCTGTCCCCAGGTTTCCTGCTATGAAATCCTATGCCTGTGCCTATCAGGGCACTGTCCTGGAGACTAACAACTCAGCAGAGCCCACCAGCATGCACTTGGACTCACCAGCGTCCACATCTGGCATTTTGGCTTCTACCAACAGCCCTGAGGACACCTGCGGGTAATAGAAATTTCCTAGAGGTTGATCAATGTCATACTGCAGACAAAGAGAAGCTCATTCGGTAGTAAGTAGACCAACCGAACAAGTCATTTCCTCTACAAATTATATAATTTAGAATCACTCTGGTTCCTCTTGGCTCATGGATGAACAGTTTTGTTTTTTTCAAAAGTCAGAGCAGCGGGTGGTGTGGTCATGTTGTGTAAGATAATACAAAGAGCAGAACAATAACTGCCAAAGGAAAAGACACTGTATCATAGGCTTTGTATTTTTTACCGTGTTTTTTTGAGTAGGACTTCTTGCAGAATCGCTTGTTTGTGTCAAGTTTTACTGGAACGTACGTTATTACCAACCATCTTTCCAAACCAGGAGAAACTGTCATAAACATGCTTAAATAAAATGCAAGAAAGTCACTGAAGATCACTTGGATTGTGCAATATTTGTGTAATAGTACATTGGGGAGGAAGGTTATGGGAAAATCAAACCCCAAATCCCAGAGACTGTTGCTTTTGAAACAACAAAGAGCGAACCCCAAATACGTCAATAGTTATACTGAAGTCAACTGAGCTAAGCCAGTTTACACAATAATTCCCCAAGTATTTTATTCCTCTGCTGCGGAGAGGGGCACATTATTCAGCCTATGCAAGGCAGCAAGAGGAACTGTACGAGGCAGCACAAGTACAGCGTTAAAAGTTGAAGTTTGGACTCAAAAGCGAAAAAATGTGGAATTAGGCCCTTTCTATGGTTCTATACTTTGCCTTTAGGGCTTGTAACAGCATATTTAATGACATGATTTTGTAACGTCTTTGCTATTATTTTACAAAAGCTGTAACTGTCGATACCAGATACTTGAAGTTAACATCACACACCAATCCTATTCTGTGTAAAGCCCAGCACCGAAATGCCTCCCCACATCAGCCCCAGCTTGTAAATCATTAACAATATTGGGGAAAGATGATATTTCCCTGTTGGCCATTAATCACTAGTAGGCCTGAACATATATTCAGTAGCAATGATTTTAAGAAAAATACACGAAATTGCAATAAAACGACGTTTGGCCAGATTCCAAATCCTCCGTGGTCCACAGCCACCTTTCTACTGCCTTCAGCATGCTCTGAACCACACAGCACTATGGGCTGTATTATGGTCCTCACAAAAACAAAAAACCACCCAGAAAATCCTCACAGCCACCAATTTCAATACACACACACAACACACATGACTATGAGTATCTAAACTATCATTTTTCAGCTATAGCCTTCACATAAGCTACAAGAAAGCCTGGTGGCCATACCTGAATTCTGTAATTCAGACAAATGAGGTAACAAGGAGCAAACTGGTCCCAAGACTCATGGCAAAAAGAGGGATATTTTTATGCAGACATAGCTCTCAACTGCGTGGTCCCATAAACTGCTCTGTCATCACCACTGAGGGCACAGCGGGAACTACCAATATTCGCACTATGGCCAGAAGGAATTTTTATCACATTATGGGCTTCTGGAATAATAATAACAGAAAAAAGCTAGCAAACAAACTTTGTGCAAGAATGGTGAAATAGTTTTGAGCTAACTTTTTAATACAACCTCCTCCCCCAAGCCCAATCCTCCTGCTTCATTCTCCTTTTCCCTTAAAATATTGATTATCCAAACAGCCAGCCAGTGTGCTGGTGCCGATTCATCACAAGGAAAAATACATCTGACTTCCAGCTCTTGCAGGATTGCAGCAGCCCAAAGTCTTCAGCTGCTCCCACCTACCAACGGCTTCCCCAGCAAAGGGAGAATGAAGGGATTGTTTGCACATCTCTACAGCCCTGAAAAGCTTCGTGCCACCACTGAGCTTTTGCTGAATAGACACGGTGCCAGGAAGCCAGTGCCTGAGAGCTCCTGCTTGTTTTCAGGCCTGGCAGTGATGGATTACGTACAACCACAAGTTGGGCACAAACCAGCTGTCTATCTGTCTTTTCCAAACATCTTGCTTCAGTTTCTGTATTATAGAGGTGCCAATGCCTTGTTTCAGGATGCCTACTGCATAAAGAGCACATATTTCTCTGAATATTTTACTGTCACACAGAGGGACTGGACTTTTTTTTTTTCTTTTTTTTTTTTTTTTTCTCAAATGCTGTTGCTCCTTCCCCAGCACATTCCCCATAATAAAAGTCTCTCTGTTCCCAGAGGCCTGAAGCTGAAACGACAAACTGCACTACAGCTTTTCTTTGCACAGAAACCCACGCACGCAGATCCCGCTGTCTTCTGCTGACACCTGAGAAAGCTGTGCCACACACACATACCCCGCAACCCTCCTTCCACTCCTGCCAGGGCACTGTGTCTGTAACAGCAGCATTTCTGAACTTCACAGTCCTGCTGCCTTTCCATCATGGACTAGGGGGAAAAAATTGAGAAAATCCAGCTAGCATTCCCCTCCTGGCCCTTCACACAAACCCTAAAGGGCAAAGCAGCGTAACAGCTTTGCAAAGAGTCTAAACCTGCCGGGTCCAAGACTGTATATTATCCTTTGTGTTAATGTATACATATGCTACATGTACAGGCACATATACAAATTCGTGTGGGATTCAGTTACTCCAAAGGATGTCTGGGGGAAAGGGCTGTAAACAGCATCTATTCAAGACAGCTAACTTGGGGGGCAGGGAGAAGATAAAAAATACTAGTTACTGAATTTGGGTCTGTCAACCTCGGTCCGTCAACCACCAGGATTAAGTGCTGAACACACTTTGAAAAGCCTTCCAGTTTTGTGGCAAAAGCTGCGGTAACACCACAATGCTGCCCTGCAAAGTCAAAGCAATTCCCAGGGAACATCCTGGATCTGACTGCAGCACTGCCTACATAGCAAAAGCAAAACCAAAACACAGATGAAAGATGTTTCCCCTCTTCTCTCCCTGGAGGGGGAAAAAAAAAAAACCCAAAACCCATCCTTCTTAGGTTGAGAAGGAGATCACAGGGAGGAAAACATGTAGGAGTCCAGACGAAAGGCTAGAGCTGTAGACCAGGCACCACTGCATCTGCTCCAGCCACATACAGTTGTTTAAAAAAAGCATTATGAATTTTTCTCTCTCTTTAGATGTCTTGCCTGGATGCTTTAAAGCAGCCTCAGAGGAATGTGCTCTTGGGTCTGAATCCCGTAGGAAATTATCCTTTGTGGTGGATGGTCTCCCCTTGGGGCCTGTCTGTGTGTTTTGCTTTCATGTAATCCTCCCACCTTGGTTTTCTAATGTAATGCTATCCACATTATTATAGCTCTTTGATACTCTCAAATGGTACTTACTCATGCTGTCGTATTTTCAGCTCTTCCAGACTGGGTCTGACTGGCTTGGATAGCTTGCGGTTCATGCCATAAATATTTAGTTAAGTCACCAAAAGATACGGAGCAGTTGCGTGCCAATGGCAGACATTGCATACGGGAGTGCCTGGGCCATTTGCTCTTTCCAAGCGGGATGTGCTGGTGATGTGCATGGGCATGTGCTCTACAAGAACAACAGAAGCCTAAAATATAAGCAGCACTCTGTCAGGGTTTGCTGACAGCTGCTAACTACTTTTTTGTCCTAGTTCCCTTTTCTTTCTACAACTTCTGTTCCAAGAAAGCTCAGCGGATTAGAAGCAAATTTTTAAGACAGTTCATTACTGTGTTTTAGATCAATTTTACCAACAGCCCGCCAGGTCCAGCATCTTGACCTGTAGACAAGACTCCCTCTACACTGCCTACGACTGAAGCTTTCTCAAAACACATGAATCTTCACTGCCACTACTGCTCTCATTTGCACTGAGAGCAGGGTTTTGTGGTTTCCTTTCTAGTTCCTCTGCATCACACAACCTCAGTATTAGGTTTGCATCATCTTCGTTGTCTCACCGATGCACCATGGGAATTTAACCATAATGCGAGCCTCCACTTTGGGTGTTCTCTTTTCTTCATTCTCGCATGAATTTACACCCTGACAAGTTGGATCTGTAATATCCTTCCTACGCACATGCACAGAGACAACCTCAGTACCTCCCCCGCTCACACAGTGGATACCCTTAAAAACATGAATCAACGTTTACCCGCAGTTTTCCTACAGTGCTATCTAACTACCAGCAGTTATCGCCCATGTGTAGGAACAAACTCAAATACCACTATGTGGCTGACTGCTCTCCCGTGGTTTTCCTCTTGAAAGTTATCTCCACTTATAATGCAGGCTTAATAGGTGAGGAAATGCAGCCCATCAGAGTAACAGAATATAGGGGACCTGGACCTTGTTTCTAATCCTCCTGTTTGCTTGCTGGATGCCCGCAACTAATCCAGCACTCGTTACAAGCCTGCCTTCAGTTTTCCCATCTGCAACACTGCAATAATAATTCTAAGAAATCAATGACAAGAGGTAGATTTTGTAGCTAGTTGACTATTACCAACAATTGCGTGCTGCACTCAAACTCCAAGCTTTTCATCTAATGCGGGGAAGTATGTCATGAACACAAGGCAGATACACTTCACAGTGTATGTCAAGAAGTGAGAGCAAGCATGCTCATTAATAACATTTTCCCTTAAATTTTGAAGGCTTCTCTGAACAAGAAACTCAATCTTGGCCGAAGAAAACTGTGATCACTTCCCAACTAAGTTAGCCTATTGCTATATGAATTTCTGGCCTGAATTGGTCTAGCATTAAAAGACATGGAGAAGAAATGCCACGACACTGCATCACTGCCCCCCATTTATTATATTTTATAATATATAATATATTTATATTATATTATTAAGTATATCATTATTCTAATTATAGAACATATTAGTCCACAGCAATAGGGATTAAGTAAATCTTTCTTTTTTTTCCTCCCTCCCTTCCCTAAAGCGGGTTGATACAAAGGAGAAATGTTCAGTCCAATTTACAAGATCTGTCCTGAGCTGGTGCTCAAACCATGTCGTGTGGCAGCAGTCCTCAGGCCATTCCACCAGAAAAGTGCTCCAGCAAGAGCAGCACAGCAATTCTGCTTTGTCTTACTGTCAACTGGGTTGAAGAGCAGCAAAAGTAGGAAGAGGTTTTGCTTCGTTCTCCACCACACAGCAATGAATTGACATAGCACAGCTGCAGTCTGCTCAAGCTTAAGGAAGGAAGAAAACAATTTGGGGCTGACATCTGTGCAGCAACTAAGAGAACCTACCCATCTCTATTCCACCAAAGGCCTGACCTAGCTATGCAGTTCACTTTTGCTGATGACATTAGCTTTAGGAAACTCTCAGCACGTTTATTTTGCAAACAGCATTTTGCTTGGAAATTACAAAGAATCAGAAGTGCCACTTGCTGTTAGACAACATTATAATGCAAAATGAAGCACAACCATTGTGATGGGAGAACACATTCATTAACTCAAGAGAGTTGGCAGTCTTCTGATATTTAGTAGATTTTTCTCAAATTCAACCCCCTGGAGTCACGTGATCTGAAAATCTAAATTTTCTTCCTTTAATAAAGCATTTTTAGCAGCCCTCATAACTGCAGGAGTTGAAAGTTACTTACCTAAAGGGCAAGTATAAAGATTTAAAAATTTTATGTTGAAGTATCATGTTTTCAGGGCACTATTATGATTCTGAACATCAGGTTTGGTAACTCTGAACAACCAGCGTACAGGACTTCTGTCATTATCTGTATATCAAAACCTAAATTATTAATTGGTTTATCTTTTTAAGAAAGTTTATGACTGCTTACAAAACAAAGTCATTGGAATTCTCAAAAGCCAGAGGCCTAACTCCCATTTTTGTTATAGCTACACAATTGTGCTGACTTGCAAACGGTTGTGATGGATATTAGAATGATGCAGCAATCATAATCAACTGATTCTTACATGATATAATGGTCTTTTTTACTTTTTGAAGCCATCTTTGACCTGAAAATACCTCTGCACTTTGAAGATGTTCACAAGGTGTGTGTTACTGTACAAGTACCCGTCAGTATTCTTGAAAAATTTCCAAACAGGGCCCCTTAGAAGAGCACAAATGGATCTACGCAAAGTCTATTACCTTACAAGAAACCAAATTGGACATGTCAAGTTGCAGAGGAACAAAAGGAGATGGTCACATCCTTTGAAGATGCATTAGCAAAATCCCGAAGACAAAACAAGTTTGGCCATCACTTATTTTCTTCATGCATCTCTTATCCAAAGAATCAGTAGCTCAGGAGAAGTCAAAGAAAAAGGAAAAAGAAAAAAAAAAAACCCACAAATAAAAAAAATCAAGTTTTACTTCCTTGCAGTATATTTGGAAGGCCCACCCTTCACACCGATGTGCCAATTTTACGCAGCATACAGAATAGCCTCCTTGGCCAGGCCACCGATGGAAAACATCAGCAAGTTGACAGGACTTAGATGAATGAAGCTTAACGACAAATGGGGAAAAAGACCAGAACACCACCAAATCTGGTTTCCTTCTGCCTTCCACAGTTTGCCTGCACAACCAATAGAGCCACAGTCCTTTCAGTGCTGCTAACACTAATTAGATCTGCACAGCTAGAATGGAATACATTAAGGTTAAAAAAAAAATTACCCTCTGAACCCACTAGTACATATGCACAGGAACTATTAATTTAAACTTCAACTTAAATACGTATTTATCTTTGTGCTCTGAAGTCCGATATACTTCATTTTCAATTGAACCTCTCCTCTTCTATGCTTTGTAGAAGTTGTACAAGATCATTTATATAGAGATTTAATATTTATAAAAAATTCAAGCAATTGAAAAAGCCAAACATTTCAAAGGATCAGCAATCACCGCACACAATCCCCGTACCCTGTCCAACTGGAGAGATACAGGCAGAAACCATCAAGTACACACTAGGAAACGTTCTGCGTTTCACATCCCTGGCAAGGCATGGGAAGGCATAGCTGCAAAGAGGAGAACACAGGCCAGATCCTCCAGCAATGTAAACTGTAAAAATAACTCCTCTGACTGCAAGCTGGCTCACAGAGTCGGACTCAAATACTCACTGAAGTCACTGGGGCAGCTCCTAAAGCAAAGCAATTCTCAGAAGAAGGAGAAGATGGCAGATATGGAGCCAAGGTGGGGAAATACGTCATTCAAAGCCCAGAACCGGAACGGAGACCTGGCCGTGCACTGCTTCCCCGGAGCTTCGTCTCAATGTGCTTATCTGTGCCGCGTTGCACTTCCCTTCCCAAGAAGTACCGCTCGCCGAAGAGGGCACAGTTCAGCGTGCATTAGGCTGACAGACCTAATCCCCCTGCTTTTTTTTTTTTTTTTAAAAAAAAGAAAAAGAGCATATCAGGGGATCCATCATCCAGAGCTATCTTTCAAGTACAGACAAAAATCCCTATACTTCTTGTGCAGGCTGCATTCAGCCCATGTACACAGTTGGTAAAGTCGCAACCTCTCCTTTGCTAACCAGCACTGTTCCAGCACTGAGTCATTGAAAGCAGAAGCCCAGTGTGAAATCCCCATACAAACATACCTAGCAAGATGCTCTTAAAACCTTCGTTTTTTCAAGCTTGGTTTTATAACGTTTTGACGGGGTACAGGGACTGCCGCTTGTACCCTTGACCCAAAATCAAAAGCACTTACATTTTTTTTAATCTGAGATGTAGATTTAATAGCTTTATATTAGGTCTGTTCTGATGGAGTCTTTGAAAGTCAAATTACTGCTACTAGCACATGAAAGGTTAGAATGGTTTCCATTATATGCTATTGAAGCCTCTCATCAATACTAGAGTACCTAACAGTCACAAAATTTCACTCTTGCAACTTCTGTGTGTATAGGAAGATACTACGCTTGTTTTCAGAATGAAATAGCAAGGAGCAAAGTACCTTAAATAACCTGCCAAAGGTCATATGTGGATCTATAGATGACCCATGCCTTTTGTACCCCACTCGAGCAGTGTAATTAAGAAACTGCCCTTCTTCCTTTCATAATTGTGTTAGTACTTACAGGGGATTTTTATGTAGTATAAATCAGGGATGAAACATTTCTTTCCAGTGGAAAGACCCCAAAACCACAATCACACACAAACATCAACTTTTAGTCATTTCAAGAAGCCTTGTTCAGAGATATTATTTTAGCCACTTACTTACAGTAGTAAGACACAGTAAATCTATGCAGTAGAACAAAATGACTTTAATTGATCAAGGGGTTCAGAGCGCCTGCCTCAAAATTAGAGATAAATCCATTTCAACTTGGCAAACTAAATGCTAGAATTATAGTTTAGTAGAAGCTTTCTTAATTTCTTTGCATCAGCCAAAATTTCCCCCCCCTCCCCTTTCATTCCTCAAGTAACTTTTCTGTGCTAATATCCCCAGAGAGCTGTAAATTCTCAATGAAAGCCCAACAAAAAATTGGAACAAATATAACATGAGATTTCAAATGCAAATTCTAAATAATATGTAACAGGTTTTTTTTTCTTTGTTTGGATTTACATCGAGTTTCTAGCCATTCTCTTTTCTGAAGGTTTTACTGCACCGAGGAGGCTCATAATGTAATATGTGACAGCAAGCCTAAGTTAATGAAAGATAGTAACTTCTCAAAGCATACATGCAAATACAAAATATTCTGCAAGTATAACTAACATGGGCTTCTCTCCTCAAGGAGAGTGCTCTTTCAAAACGGGGTCTGAAAGCATGCCCCAGCTTGGCTCTCAAGAACCCACCATGCACTCGTTTTAGTGGCTTGAACACATTTTAATACTCAGGTATAGCTCACACGAAGCAATACGTAAGGGTAAGCAAACAAAACACCACCACCCACAAACACCCTACAAACACTGATTAGCTTCTCACTAATACAAAATACAACTTCTAAATGTATGTGTCTGGCATGTATGGACAGCTAGTATCACCTGCATCTTTAAATAGTCTGAGCTACTTCAGAAGTCTGCACAAGCAGAAAGACTGCAAATGATTTTTTTTTTTTTTTTAATCATACATGTGAACATGTATCCAAATGTATAACAACAAGCAAATCTGATTAAATCTCTTGATATACCTACTGCAAGAAATAGATCCCTATGGGCCATAATAGGCTAGAAGTAAAAATAAAGTAAGGTAAGTAAAGAAAAAGTAAAGCAATATGCCCACTTTGTCTTAAAAACTGCCCACCCCCAAAACCGCCTCTCCCAGGGAAGCAGCGCGGCAGCTCCCGAGTGCCTGGCAGAGCAGCGTTACAGCTGCCGGGCAGCGCACACATAGCCCGGAGTTACTGAAGCTTTGCAGATAAGAGATAAGCAATACTTTGTATTTCACTCAGATGTAGATTATGAGCCAGGGAAAAAGCAAGCTTAAAAGGTGAATGGCTTCTTTTGGCATCAGCTAAAATCTCTGTATAGTCTCCAAAGAAAGCCGACAGCGAGGTCAAGCTACAGTATGGGAATTCTGTAGTCAATAAAAAACCCTGTTTTTTAAGCTCTGAGTAAGAAAAATTCAATGTGGATGACCACTTATTGAAAGGGTCATCATCCAACAGAGAGAAAATTGCTAGAGCAACAAAGAGCCCAGAAGTATTCCTCAGTTTATAGAAACCACAGAGAAGGGCAAATTCTAAATCTGTCTCCTCCTAGTATTAATCTAGTTTGCCTCCAAGGATCAATTTATCCAGTAGAAATCGCATTGTGATAGAGCAGTCAAGTTTCTTCTTCTCTGAAATCTGAGCTTAAATCAAAAACCAAAACTATTGTGTTATGGCTGCGTGCTGACATTTAAATATTTCTCCAGCATTGAAAGCACAGCTCAAGCACTGCGCTGACAAGCAAGAAGGGCAGACGTGGGCTCCCGCCCCAAGCTGTTTTTTTCAGTTTTCCTCAGTGGAGCAACTTTACTTTTTACTACACTCTAGGTGACTGCACTGTGCATTGGCACTCTCAGGATGTTTATAGAGTCAGAGCCTAGCAAGAACATTTACAGACTTCCCACTAACTCCCAAGGCCCTGAGCATTTCCCTATCAGAGAGGAGTTCGCAATGCCCCCAGTCTAACGATGACTGCGCCATTAGGCTACGCCTGCACCTGCGCTGCCGGTGAAAGAACGGTTCTAATGGAGCACTAACCTTGCCCAGGCTCTCTCGCACCAAGAGCATCCAAGGAAGGCTCAAAGCTTGAACGGGCTCCTCCATGGATCCTGTACTAGGACTTCCCATGCGTTAAATGACTCACTGTGAAACAAAGCCAGCTCACTGAGTAGAACGTCCCACTGCAGCACAAATAAAAACCTTTTATATCGAAAGGCAGATATCCCTCCCCCACAAGTCCAGTTTTCTGCAACTGTTCCCCTTTCTGATATTAATTCTTAAAGCATCCAGTTATATTCTTCTTCTCACTTGCTCACATTAGTGCTCCCAAAGCAATGAATTTGGTTTGCTAATTACTGCAATCAGGGGAGATGGGGAACATGAGGCACAGATTAAAAAATTGCTCAGGCTGGGTTCTTTCTTAACACTTCACTCTTTTGATATATCTATGTGGTAAGCTCAACACTGAACAGCACTTGACTCGGCCTCAGTTTGGAGTAGGAAGAAATTAATTGCAATCTAATAGGATTCAAATTGGTACAAGGGATCCCATCATTACGGGACAAGAAAGAGTAAAACCGCAGTACATTAGCCAGCTAGCAAAGGGCTTCGGTCAATGCAGTGGAACAGGCAACACCATCGCTGAGACATGATGAATTGATACCTCAATAATTGTAATTTATTAGTCAGTGGTGCTGAACTAGCATATGAACCAGGTGGGAACAGACTAAACCCACGCAGTGTTTGCGGAAGGAATGACATTCCCTTTGCAAGGTCTAACTTGAAATAATTTTACAGTGATGTGAAGATGTGTCACAGCTTAATTCAAGCAGCAGTTATGTGTACTGGAGGATGAAAGTGTAAATCAGCAGCAGACTGGGAAACAGAAGGCTCCCGGTATCAAATGTCAGTGGAGTTGCTCTCTCACTGTGCAACCTTTGACAAGTCACTTGACCTCCTGGTGCTTCAATCAAGGCAGCTACAGCACTGGGTTAGAAGCAAGATTCCCATCATAAGCCACATTCGCCCTCTGTGCTTAGATCTTCAGTAAACTGCAGCCCCTACCTCGCTTTATTTGAAATCGGCATTGGAATTACTACACGAGACTGGCCAGTGGATATTTAAAGCCATGTGTGACAAACAGGCTTTATGTAATGAATTATGGCTAAGCTGCGAGAGTAAACTTGACGGACACGCACATGCATTCGCATTCACATAAAGCCCAACTGTCCCACTTCCACATGAGCAGCTCCAAGGGAACATCTATAAAGCAAAATGAAGGTTCAGTTGTGGCATGGATGAATGCACGTGCAATGATTTCCTTCCAGGTAGCACACAGACAGGGTAGTAGAGCCCAAGGCAGCAGAGGTTAACAAGCTTGGATCCCTGTGGGCTTACATTCCTATTCTCCTCTCTGCTGAAGCCTATGCTACTGAATATTCATAACTTGTTGCTAAATTAAGCAATCATTCACATGGCTAGTAATGCCACACTCCCCCTGATTTTGCTGGGCAGGCAAAATTTTAGGAATTTGGAGTATTCCCCAGTTAGTTTCAGAAAACAGAATGTAACCCACCAACACTGGAGGTGCCAACACAACTCACTGGCAGCTGCTATTCCCCTCCCGTCTTCTGTTAGGGAAAATCTTTTGGATGCTAAACCCCCTGAAGCACAGATCTACCAGCCTCACACCTAACTGGACCTTAACAACTCCTTTTGCCTCCTCCCACCTCAGATGAGTGAGGGAAAAGCAAAGGTCTCCTAGGCAGTCACTCCAGGGAGGATCAGAAGACCACACTGGAGGTAAAGGTCTGTGTCTCTGAGCTAAGGGCCGTATGTAAACAAATCCCACTGCTGGGAAGAATAAAAGGGATGAATTCATACTGAATTGCAGAAAATGTTTTTCTTGGCAAGCCAAGGCTTTGACAGCCCTTTTTAGCCCACTGCAATCAGCTTTATGTACATCTCATACTCTAAGCTGCATAATCAAGTGGGGCTATTTCAGAGTAATAGATACCTGAGACCTTTCTCAAACATACATCAGTGGATCTATTCCTTCCTAAAGCTTCCCAAGAAGCCAGTTACTAAAGACAGAAAACCACAAAATTATACACTCAGTATTTCTAACCAGCTTTTCACCCTAGAAGACCTTTGGAGGGTTTATAATTATGAAAAAGAAAATGCTTAGGCTAGAAAACTGGCCCAGCAATCCTTCCCTGGGTTTGTACTGTGGAAACACCCTCAGCATTCACACCTAGTTCTCAATCATGAGATGATGATTAATAACAGCATTAGATCATCCTCAGCAATTGCCAGAGCTTTCGGCAAGGTTCTTGGTGGATTGAATTATTGAACAGTGCTCAGCACCTCTAAGCAAGCTCTTGGAAACTGAAGCTGGCATCCATCCTGGGCACCTGATGTGGCACATTCACACGGCATGATGCAGAAATAGTAGCTTGGATGGAGTGACTTCTCTGATGTCCTCTATCTGAACCGGCTCGTCATGCTTTGGGTCAGCTCCGAGCTGATGTGGCAGTGCTGTTTCCAAATCTAGTATGATGTTCCACTACTTAAGTCCAGCCCCTTATATCTTGCTAGCAAGACCAAGACTCCTACAGCAATGACCTCCTCCCTTCCTTCTTTAGGTTGAAAAAACAGCCTTGTATTTTCCTTTATGGTAATAAAATAATCATCACGTCCCCTACCACTTTTCTAATGTATATTGCAAGCATTTTAAAAAGGAAGTAAAAATTATTATCTCCATGTTACAGATAAGCAACCAGACAAAGGATAGCTAAGTAATTTACCCCGTTGCCCAAAAATTTAGTGGCAGAACTTGGTAGCATAAATCCTTTAACCTCAATAACTCCACCAATTAGCACTATTGGCAAGAATACAGCCTCTCCTCCTCTCCCAGACAAGAGTTATTTTTTGAGGAGGAGAAGGAGGAAAAGGGTTTTGAAGTTACATGTCTGCAGTGTCTGGAAACAGAAAAAAACCAACTCAGGTATTAACTACCATCGTGCTAGTGATCAAGATTCCTATTCAATTCAGAAATAAAAATATCACATAGAAATTAATTCCGTATGGAGTGACTACCAGGTGAAAGCCAGTATCTGATAGTGAAATAGATCATATCACTTGTTTAATTTTTATTTTAACATACATAGTTGCGCATTGGAAACATGGATAGGTAGAAGGAAACGACAGACTTTTACTGATTAAATCCTAATTCTGTCAGAACAAGCTGCAAGTCAACAAGTACGTCAATACTTAACTAGGAATTAACTAAGGGCTTTCATTTGTGTAGTTGTATTAACAGCCTTTGTTGCATAAAATGACTAAAAAAGCCTTTCAGACTAAACTGGTTTAGCAGATACACCTTAAGCAATTACAGTACATCTCAATAGGTCTTTGAACAGCAGGATATACTTGATCAATGTAAGTCACATGGTGCTGAATAGTGCAAAAAAGTCTCAGTTTTCTACATTCTGCAAATGAATACAGCTGAAGCAGTAGAAATTCCTGTCATTACCAATGTAAGTTAAAGACATTCTGCCAATATAAATAAATAATAACCATAGGAAAATAAGCACATGATGCCACAGAAGGAAGCCTCTGAAACAATCAGAAATCTTATTTTGAGTCCCATTAATGGAGCACAACACACATCTTGCAACAGCTTGCACATTTTATTTGCCTGGATCTATCAAAATAGAAGAAACACATAAAAGGTATCAGAATACAAAAATGGAAATAAAAATAAACTGGTAAGTGGGATTTATGTAAATGCTTACATGAGTGAGGAGCACATCATATCAAGTCACTGGGATTTAGGCTCTCAACTAATTGAATCCTTGTGGGGGTAATTTCTTGTAAGAGCATCTTATTTTATTTGTGTTTACAGCAGCAGAGAGCTTACTGTCTTTTTTAAACAAAGCTGAAGTCTTACCAAAAGACTTCACAAGCCTGTAAGAGCTCCCACTTCTGCACCTCTTAATCCAGCCCTCATCAGCGGGATGGTTCTGAGGAACATCCAACAGCTGCTGTTCCAAGCTCTCAGGACCAAAAGCCTAGTATGTGTGAATGCTCCTCTTCCAGTTAAGGGCAGAGCTACCTGCAAGACTCCAGGGTCTACCATCACTGCTAATTTCTTGACACAACTCACATTTCCTTTTTCATTTTGCAATTGAAATAATTTTTCATAAACCCAATTCTTCCCTGTGCCCTCAGTTTCAATAAACAATAACAACCAGGTATTTGTCAAGTTCCCATACAACTTATTCTGTAACTCATCTGCCTTCGGCTTTGCCTTAGGTTTATGTCTATTTGAGGTGACCCAAGGTTGCCAGACAACAATTCAGTTCCTACTAAATAACACGCACACACAAATCCCCTCGCCCCCCCCGCCAAACATACTACTTTTTTTTTTTCTCTGGGACAATGTAGACTTTATTACATCTGCTATTACAACGTGCCTATAACAATGTTCTCTAACAAGCAGCCCTAAGGTCAAATGTGTCCCTTGATCAATTTACTAGAGGTCCCCGGTGCTGCTGCTGTGGGAAGACTGTCTGGGGAAAAAAAATAATCCCTTTATTCCTTTGCTTCACTGTAAGGAAAGAAAAAAGCTGTCACAAAGACATTTTTCTTCTCCCTTTGCTCTTGACAAGTCAGGTAAACAGGGAGGGAATATCTAGCTGCAAAGGACTCTAAGAGACCAGCATTTGTACAGGCATATAAAAACATACTGTTTATTTACCAAGCTACTCAATGCATGAGGATGATTCAGAACAAGGCTAAGGCGATTGGGAAGATGTCTTCACAGAACACCTGCAAAGCTGTTTTGCATGAGGACAAATAAAAGGCACTCTGGATGTGTGTGTCGTGTGGTCTTCTTTACACAAGAATTTAACAATTCAGTACATTGCTATGGTCAAAGCACTCTGACAAGCAATAACACTAATTCAGAGATACTCCTAGCAGCGTAGCCATCGTGTTAATCTACTCCTAGGTTTGTCAGTAAAGCTGTGACTGTTTATCTATTTTTGCTCAACAGAACAGTATCAACCATTAAGTAATGACTATACCCAGAAAAGCAGACTTGATACTACTAGACTTGCTACAGAAATTGCTTCCTGCTTGCACTCAAGCAGCAGGGAAGGAGTTAGTCTCATTTGCCAAAATGGCTGAGTACCACTCTTACTCATGCCCAACTGCCTGACTTTTGTTTCATATATTGTGATTTATTTTCATCTCTACGTGCTGGTTTTAGTCACAGTCTGGCACTGACGTTAATGCGAACTGCCCTATTCAGCCCCACAACTTGGAGTCGGACCCGAGCTCCAGGTGCCTCCAGCTACAGTAGATGATTCTTGGGATTGTCTTTGCTTATTCATTCTGCGCCGATTCCCATCACTTCTGATTAAACATGGTAATTCCTGCAAACGTGGAATGAGCAGCCCCTTTAAAAGACAGCCCCACCCCCCACCCCCCCAAAAAAGAAAGAATACCCTTTGCAAATGACCTATAATGGGTCTAAATAAAGCCTGAGCTGTTCCTTACTCATGCATAACTTCATTGCTTCTGTTCCCTCCACACCCTGCCCAGTTGGCATAATTTGCAGAAGGGTTTTGGCATGGACAATTGAAACACCCACATGCTGCCTGAACTAAAAAGCTTGATCCTAGAGTCCTTTTCCTTCTGAGCGATAGCTCAATGAGACTTTTATTCTGGTAACACAGGTCCCGTCTGCACTGTAGGTTTCCACCCATGAAGGCTGAACTCCAACCATGTTCCCAGATTAGGACAGCTACAGTCTACAGCATCCCACCCCACACGATGGCTAGAGAAGGCTTAAAACCTGGCAAAACTCCAACCTTTACATTTCGTATGACTGGAATAAAATTCCCCCTAAATTAGCAGACTCCACCTCTAATAACCCAGAAGTCACCACACATGGTAATTAGCACACACCTTGGTGCGGTCCAAAACCAAGACACGAACAAAGAACGAGCATGGGCCACAGGGAACAGTCACAAGCTTCTTCAAAGAGCACTCCGGTGCCATACCCTGAAACAAGTTTAATCCATCTTTCTCTTTAAGCAGAGACAGCACCGCCACTGACGATGATACGACAGTGACAAAGGAGGGCTGAAATTCAGACCCAAATTGTTATTCCCCTCAGCTAGGCAGTTATGCACAAGAAACACTGCTTGTAAACACTTCTTTGTCAAACACTCAATTACAAGCTGCTTTATGAACAAAATGAGCCCGTCGCAAGGAAAGCAAAAGATGAAAATGGGGAAGCAATCTAAAATGGCATGCAGCCATCACCACCACGTCCCCCAGTAACGCTCAGGGCCGTACTGCCAGCCCCCCTCACAGGAGAGCATGGATGCGTGCTAGGAAAACACTGAATTCAGCTTTTCAGAATGGGGTTCAGGTTTTGTGGATCTAGACTTTGTTCTCTTCTGTAGGGATTATTCCCTATGTGGTAAGCAAAGAATTAACTTTTTTATTTTTATATTATTGGTTTTGGCAGTATGCACGTGGAAGAAAAAGAGCACATGCACAAATGAGGAGCCAGTTAAAAAACCTCAGTTCAGGCAACACTTGTAATATGACTCTTTTCCTTCATGTCATCCCCGTTTACACCTTTATACACTGAAATTGCTCCATATGAGCTGAAAAATAACTGGAAAGCACTTTTATTTTTTTCATGTTACAGCTGCAGATGTACTCCACAGCAGACCTATCCGACCAGCTGAAGTATCTCCATCTTCAGTCCTAAAGGACTGAGACACTAACTCCGAAAAGATACCTATGACTGACACTACAGCCAATAAATGTCATGTTAAATTACAAAATATTGCCCTACGGCCACTCGGAAGTTTTGAGAACCAACAGAAAGACAACTTTATAAGATCCAGCACCACCTTCCAGGAGGCTGCAATATTACAGCATCAGAGGACTATTCATCACGGCACTGTTATTCTAGCTGCCCTGGACAGCATCCACTACTTGAACCATTACCTCGTCCTTGGATTCTTTTAGCATTATTATTCCAGTGGATAAGGTTTCCCCTGGAAAAGGTTTTTTCCTTGTTTTTACTATTCAGTGTTAATGAGTCAAGCAGGGCTGTAAGAGGAAACATTAGAGAGTGCAAAATGAAACCTATTACTAGTCTTCAACTTTAACTTGCATTGGATCTGCAGCTGAAGGAAGAATCGAGCCTGTGCTCCTTTCCCCAGTGCCAAAATCAAAGCCTTTAACCAGAAGAAAGTGGAACGTGGAAGGAAGGGTGAAGACAAAAGATTTGTTTTTAAATTAAAAAACCTGCACCTATTTACGTAATTGACTTTAGACACTAACTTTCAGAATCCAGCAGCTACCCAAATAATACTTTGCTTTGTAACCTCAACAACTCCAACTGCAAAGAAACAAAATTGAGACGAAGCTACCAGGAAAAAAAAAAAGAAGAAGAAGAAAAAAAAAACCTTTGCATATAACGATAATAAGAGTTTATATGTATAATTCCTAAACTTAACATTCGAACTATCCTCCTTGGTTGGATTTTTTTTTTTTTTTTTTAAAATTAATTTCAAGGCTCAACTTCAGAAAATTTTAGAATCAATTTACGGTGGTAACAGCTGGAAAAACCTACATACAGAAAGGGCATATTTCAACTCTTGATTAACATACGTACATACCTGACTACGCCTTACGACTCCCTCAACCAGTAAGCTTGGAAGAGCTTTAAATCTATAACAAACTCCTGCTGGCTTTATTTAATTCTTCAGTTTCTTTTAGACAAAAGATTAGAGAAAATAGCACGGGTTTCACAGACTGACTTTGCCAAATAAATAGTACAATGCCATTCACCTGAAGAGCTACTAGTAACCTTGCTTGAAAGACTAAAGGGGAAAAAAAAAAAGTGCTTAATTTACCTAAGAGATGTCTTCAAACCAAAGACATGCTTACTCAAGCTGTGTATATTCTCAACAGCTCATGTAAACCATCCGTCAGGCAGAAGTATGAAAATTAGCTCCCTTAAGAATCCACACTGAAAAGAGGTTGAGGGATGTGGGTAACACTGCCCGAGGCTGCAGTTTGTGAGGCGAAAGCAACTGAGAGGTGGAAAACAGCATCATCTTTGATATGCTTCCACAAGCTGGACCGGTGCCATTAAATGACTTCAGGCTAAGACTGGCAACTGCCAAAGCGATTCTGCTACAGCTCCTTGTGCACCGATCCCAGCAGTCTCTTGCAGAAATGGAGATCCATGGCCAGCAGTAAGCAAGGACAAGTTCTGCACGTTGAAAGTAACAGTATCTCATGAAAAAGATATTTATTCTGCCTTAACCACAAGTGACATTGGGAAGTCATTTTTATGTTTGTTTTAAATCAGCTCAGATTTAGACTGGAGCTGCACAGATGGTTTAGTTATTACAGTGATAAGCATGCTAGAGGAAGAATATTGTCTGTCTACATCTACTATGCTTGTTTCACACACACCAAAAAATACCTGTGATCATCCCAAAAATTACATGATCATACGGAACCATACTGTACCTGCTGCCATTCAGAGGCTTCGTATTTTACTGCAGACATTTGGTGCAAGCCCGAGAATGGGGGCTACAATTAGGTAACAGATCCCAAAACCTTGTGCAAAGCTAGCTAAAATATTAGGCAGCTAATGCTTAAATAAGATGGAATAACCCTTTAGACACTTCTTGTCCAAACTAGAAAAACAACATGCAAAAACTTGTTCAGCTTCAGCTGCTTCTAGGTCCTAGCCTCTTCTGCGGCATCTGCACTGCACCTAGTGCTCATAGGACACCCAGAACATGCCCAAAGTCACCGTCATGAAGAGATGTACAAGAAAAACCTCCAGCCTCCTGCCAAGGCTCTGAATCTCTTCAAACAGCACACACTACCAGGACTAGCCGGAGACAGGGCAGCATTGAAACAGTACTGTGTTTCTCCATTCTTCAATTTGCTAAAATCACAAGATACAACAGAACTGCTCTATCTTGATGCCTCCTCTTCTCCAAAAGCAAATATACAAATAAAACAAAAAAAAAAGAGAGGAGGGAAGAAGGAAAAGAAAGAAGACTTTGTGCATTGTGTCAACCAATTAAATTCAACAGAGAAAAAGATACAAGTGGTTATAGCTTCCTGTAAATTACTTCATGTAATTAAATCCCCTTCTCTAAATTACAAACCATTTAGCTGTTCTTTTATAACAATGTAACCAATGACCACCAACAACCTTTTTTATAGCGTCTGATGCCACATAAGTTGTTAGCAATGAAATTTCCTTTTTATTTCTCCGTTTCAAAAGAAGCCATTGTAATGAGATTCATTCACAGCTACTTAAAGAACATCAACGAGAGGAGAGGATTGCTTTGTTTCTCTTTTTTCTACTCTTGACTGAGGCTATATTTAAGCAAATGTGACCTAAGGTCCTTATCAGTCATCTAACTGCAGGCAGAGAAGTTAAAGGTGACCTGCAGGAGTTTTAAAACATGGAGCTTATAACTGGTTTGATTCTTCACATACAACATAACCTTCTTACACTGTAGCAGTGTGACTTAACTATCTTCCTATCACTTCAATTTTCTGACCTTTTTTAACTTTGAAAGCACCAGGAATGTCAGGTCAAGTCTTCCCTGTTTGCTAGGGATGAGTCTTGTGAGATTAGAGCTGCTCTGAGCGGCTTCCTCCAGATTGCTCCATTTAGGAAGTGTCTGTGCATGTCCCGAGTTACCGAGGTCTGTTCGGCCACACTTCACTGGGTCTGCAGCTATCGCATCTTCTCGGATGGGGAACAGAGATGGAGACGTAAGGCCCCCACGACGCTGTGGTTCAGCTCCGCTAGAGGTAGCGTAAGAAGTCCCAATGCAGAGAAAGCACTGGTAGCATCCAGTGCTTTAATCACCGTGCTCTCTAGACCTGCTCTAACACATGTTAAAAATGCCAGCAGCCATCTGGAGGCCTGAACACATTGCTGTTGCCCAAATGCTGTTAAGTGGGAGAGGTGAACGGGGACAGACGGGAATTTTGGAGAAGAGGAAAAGCAGGGACAAAGAAGGTAGAAGTCAAAGCTGCAGGCAAAGCCTCAGGGTCTGGTTCAGAATGCAACAGGGTCAAGACCATCGTAACAGCGTTTTGATCCTTAAATACCAAGCAGAGAGCAGAGTGCATGTGGCAAGACACTGCATCCCCATCCCCACAGCCACCCAACCTCCACTGGCTCTGCCACCCGTGAGCAGTCCCCACCTAAGCAGGAGCGAAGCCCATGGCTGTAAGGTGCTGGTCCAGGTGAGCAAGGCCTGCCGGACCCGGCACGGAGCCAGCGTCCCCCAGCTGCGCTCCTGGGCTGGGGCAGACCGAGAGCTGCGCTCAGAGGCAGCTGACCCTCTCCAGGAGGATCAGGCAAGTTCTACAAGAGCAGGGACAAGTGGGGCACATGGAGCAGCAACATTGGCAAGTGAGGGTCAGCTACAAAAGGGGAACCCACTGGTCCAGACAAGTGAATAAGTATTTCACTACATCAGTGAAAAACACAAAGCCATATTCTCCTACATATAACACTTTCAGCAGCCAAAACACACTTTACATCACTCTGTTTTGCAGTGCAGTAAAATCCAGCATATGCTTCTGTTTCATGCTTCACTGTTGGTCTAAAAACAGTTGGATTCCCCTCCCCAATTCTAATAAACATTGCCTCCTCAATTTATGTTTCCCTACCAGAACTGCAGAGGGTTTTGAAATACATTTTCCAGCTTAAGCAAAGGCCTTTTCTTGTAGTTCCCGGTGGTTTTATGGCACTATTTTGCACCACCCCTCCTGAAGCACAGTATGTTAGAGAGACCTGTTAGGGAAGCTGTGCTGTAGCTCTCAAAAGGTGGCTGCAATCCTGTGATAAAGTTACCTGTGCCACATCTATAACGCAAACCTTAATTGTCGAAGGTTTGTACAGCATTTTAAAGAAACACTGAAGTTCGCCCTCTGCTGCAGAGTGGGCTCTGCAGCCACTTCAAGAATCTTGATGAATTCTTGGATAAATTTAGCAAAAACAACAGCACTTCTTTGTAATAGCAGGGTTTCATTTGGGAAATAAACAGCCAGTATTTATTTACAAAGGATTTTTCCTCCTCCTGCCACTGCTGTGCTATGCCCACTGCTTCCCCTCTACTTTGATGAGGAAAACAGAATACCAAGTGCCTAACCAGGACTTAAAGCAGATTTTTAAATTAGTTCCTGACAGTGCAAACAGATTGCTATTGATTGAAATGAGGCTGATTTTAGGCCTTGGATTAGCAAACCTAATGACTAAATACTGTACTGCCCATTTCAGTACTTTGCACCGTTACTCCCCAGTGGTTTCCCAGGCAGCTGTGAAGTCTCTGCACTTGCAGATTAGCGTGAGAGAGCACGGCAAGGCCATCTGTGTCTGTGCCGTGCAGCCCTACTCAGCCGGAAATAAGGACCTCCTCCAAAATCCCCCCGGGACAGGGCCCCCGGCACTACAACCTCATTAAGAGCTTTGAGGCCAGCCAGACCGTTCACATGTTTCAAAGCACGCACGTGCTTGAGAAGGCTTTGCTGAATCAGAGCACCACACCTCGCCGGACCAGGCCTCCACCGCTGTCCTTGGCTCAAGCTGAAGGGAATCAAAGCACCAACCAAAGCCACCTCCCTGGGCTTCCAGACAGCCTGGCTGGAGTCAACGGTAGAGAGACTTCACGCAGATAACGTGCGCTATGTTAACAGCCCAACTCTCCTAGCAATCATAAATGCATACTTAAAACTAATTGGTACAGAGTTTTCATGTCCAAATTGTAAATTCTTGTACTTACAAAGGCAGAAATGGATCCTGATTTTAAGCAACACATGAAGCAACATTTTCCTGATTAAAAGAAAATGGACTTTTTTTTTTCCTTTTGCTTTGTTGTTTAGTTTCAAAGAACATTTAAATAACAATATCTGCTAACAAAAAGGGTAACATCAATTAGAAACAAAAAGAAACTGGTTTGTATAATTTCAGTGTTCAGAAGCAGTGAAATGCAAACACCAAAGCAGCACACACAAAACCAAACCAATCCCCAAAACCCACATTAAAGGCAACCTTTTTTTTTTTTTTTTTTTTTTTTTTTTGGTAAGTTGGCCGCCTAGAATTCATTTGTTTTACTAGCCTGAGATACTGAAGGTAACAGAGTAAGTTACTATTATATTTAGACTCCCTTAGACACAATTCAGCTTCCAAACGCTACATTATTACAACATGGAAGGACAGGCATATCCATACCCGTCCTCTGGCCAAAAGACAAAGACTTCAAAGGTCATTTTTTGGACTCACTCTCCTACTGAACCTCAGCTAAGAAAGGTACGTTTCAGTCTCTGAACCCTGCATCACTAAACAAACGCTCTGCCTCCAGCCCATCAGTGGCTTCAAAAGCACATCCAAGTTTTCGATTTACCATTTATCATTATCTGGAAAAAAACAAATAAAAATCAAGGAGCTAGTGCTCCTATTGCCCAACTGTCAGCACAAGGGAATTTTCCACACAAGGTATTTCATTAGCCAGATGAGTTTCTAGACTATTTCTCTCTACCTTGGGAAAAGCCCCATAGCCTCTCAATACCACCACCACACACAAAATGGGGCCAAGGGTATGTAACTGGTTTGAAAACAAGCTATCACCTTTCACCTAGACATCAGAAGAAACAATGTGCATCCCGGATGGAAAATGACTTAACGTATCCCCTTTAGCTCAGACCAGCAGTAACCCAGAGCGGTGTTCTCCTGAGGGGCAGGGAAGGGTGTTACATTCATCAATGAATGTTGGATAACGAGCTGATGAGCACCACAGAAAAATCACATGAATAGGTAATCAAACATGTTAATGTAATTTAGCAGTTCCAGTCCAGCAAGAGCCACAGCAACATTAATCATCAATAATGCTCAGCAGTTTGAGGAAGGCTGGGGAGTGAATGAGACACAGGAATTAACTCTGCTTTCCCTCCCTCCAGGAAGCTCTGCTGAGGTCACAGAGGTGTCACACCTCCACAGCAACAGGACAGTGTTAGCTTTCTTGCCCTCTCCTCCCAGGCTCCAAACCCAGCACGCTATTTATGAGCACTAAATACGTGCTACACCAGCCCGTTCTCCTCAGCTTCTTTGAGGCTCTTCCTCATCTTGGGCGATTTAAACAGTGGGTGAGAAAACGAAGGAGGAGGTGTAAGACACTCATCTTCATGACAAATGACTATTTGCAGAACAGAGTGTTATTACAGCCGCATTTAACATCTAAACATATTCAATACACTGTGATGCTCCCGAGCTGACTAACCACGGAGCTTGAGGTTAAGCTAACTTGAAATATCAGCAACTCTTTCCTGTTAGCCCCAACTCTTTTTGGAAGGAGGTCAGCCCATTTTTAGTCTACATACAGAAATGGCAATGGGTCCTGAGGCTCAGAAAACCCCCCACTGTTCTACATCCAGGGTGACCCCAGGCTGTCCAGAGGAATAAGCAACTCCAAAAATGAACCCAGAAAAGAGCAAAACAGGTCAGCTAAGGCTAATGAAAGACAGACTCAAAGCTCAAAGGGTGACTCTCCGAAAACTAGAAGAATGACTTACGACAACACAAGGAAGCAAAACTTCATCTTATATCTACCTCTTACTTCATCTAAGTGAGTTATACACCCAACCATGGAGAAATCCTTTAAAGAGGTGACGGGCTCCCCTGCCCCGCTGGCGCTGTCTGCAGCTGCGGTGGG
Source organism: Fulmarus glacialis (assembly GCF_000690835.1). Lineage (NCBI taxonomy): Eukaryota > Metazoa > Chordata > Aves > Procellariiformes > Procellariidae > Fulmarus > Fulmarus glacialis. The sequence continues at coordinate 183,211 of NW_009185832.1, forward strand.
GATTCCCTTCCGCAAACCACTGGGTTAGTCTTGGACGTGGCTCTTAAAAAAGGCAAGGACTCAATTTCCAACAAATGCTCCCGTGTTGGAGGCAACCACACACTTTCAAAGGGGCAAGCTTTACTGCAGCCACTGGCTACACTAAAATACGTCACAGCTTTAAGCACTTTCTCATTCCTTGACATACCACTGATGACTCTGAGAGGTTTTGCTGAATCTCATTGGAGAGCACCAGTTTCAAGTCAGCACCTTTCCCTGCGCACATGCGTGGACAACAGCCCCAGATCCTGACAAATCTTTGGCCAAAGGACCTATATCTATTTGAAATGCCCTTTTTTCCCCTCTGCTTGGTTACAGCAGGAGATAAATATATTTGAATCATTTTCATACACAGTTAGAGTAATAGGCTGGAAAGGACAGATTGGTTCCTGCAACCTTCTCCCCTGTACCTGAGGTACAGAAGAACCAAATATTCAGGAGTGTCCTGGTTTCGGCTGGGATAAAGTTAATTTTCTTCCTAGTAGCTGGTATAGTGCTGTGTTCTGGATTTAGCATGAGCATGATATTGATAACATGCTGATGTTTTAGTTGTTGCTAAGTAGTGCTTACACTGATGAAGGACTTTTCAGCTTCTCATGCCCTGCAGCCAGGACAGCTGACCCAAACTGGCCAAAGGGATATTCCATACCATATGACATCACGCTCAGCATATAAACTGGGGGCAGTTGGCTGGGGCGGGGGGGACCACTGCTCGGGAACTGGCTGGGAATCGGTTGGCAGGTGGTGAGCAATTGCATTGTGTGTCACTTATTTTGTATATTCTACTATTATTATTATTTCCCTTCCTTTTCCATCCTATTAAACTGTCTTTATCTCAACCCATGAATTTTACTTTTTTTTCCCCCGATTCTCTCCCCCATCCCACTGGGGGTGGAGAGGGAGTGAGCAAACGGCTGTGTGGTGGGTGTTTAGCTGCCTGTCGGGTTAAACCACAACAAGGAGCAAATAGGAATCTGGATGCTTTGTCAAAAGAAGTGAAGTATTAATCTAATTTTCTAAACAAAGCAGACAACCTGGCACTCAAATCAGCTTACCACTTTGCACCTCTCTACAAGGATTAGCAGAATGCCATAATTATAATGCCCAATTTGATTTATTAGAGGAGGCTGCGCAGAAAAGATGACAATTCAGTAGCATTGTGAAGAGAAGGGATGAGAATATAAGGAAAGCTTCACATTGAACAGTAATTTCTAAGCAACATCTCAATATAATTAGCATTAATTACAGTAAGCTTTCCAAATTAGGTATAAACCTATGTTTAATAACCCTGAGATGCAAAAATCACCCCCAAATTCCAGGAAACTTAATATTACAGCCAATTTGTCTAGACAGCTTGGCAAGAAACGCCAGAATTCTAGGTGTGAACTTTGTGGTTATTAAAAAAAGGAAAAATTATTGAACTTGTCTATATCATTTCCATAATTACTTTGAACTAAGAATAGCCTAGTTTATCTAGCTTAGATTTTGCTGCTGCTTTCATCAACCTTACAGACCTGAAAACTTGTCTGGTCTTCACAACTACATCAGCTAGGATAATAAAAGGTATTTAAGAAAACTCCCTTTTCAATAAAAGATGAATTCTAACTGTGACTTGTTTAAAGAGGCACAGTGTATTGATGAGTCATACATCACAGGTTTTATTTCATACTTTTTGTGCAAGCTCCTTGCTCTTTTTGGAGTTTGTTACTTATACTTACAGGGAAAAAAAGATTAAACAATGAAAAATGAATTCAGGTTTTCATGAATGTGGCAGCAAATACCCTATTTAATCACTGATAGCAACCAATTACTAGCTAGAAGAGACAGATAAGAGTGTCCTCATTTTTCAGAGCTGAAATACAAATAATCTAAATGTTTGGTGAAGTAAGGCAGCAGCATATAATTACAGAAAACTGGAGTTCGGCCAGTGTAACAAAACCTCTTACCCCAAAGATTTCTAATGACCTGTCATGAAATTCCTAGTGGCCACAACTAATTGAAACTTTGTTTTAAATTTCATGTAGAAGTTGTCACTATTAAAAACCCTTCTCTGCATTGGGTGAGGAACCGGCTCACCCCAGCTCCAGCAAGAGGGGACCTCCCCGCTGCCCCTGCCTCACACATCTGCAACGGTGCAAACACCTGAAATGCACTGAACTCGCTGCAGCGTAGTTTTACACTTGAAGGAACAACCCTCTAACCCGTAGAAAGACAGTATTTACTGAAGCCAGGCTTTCATGTTAGAGAGATTTTGGTGGCAATTGAGACCTAATGACCTCCTGCGGTGCTCCTTGTTTCCACACGCGCACTGCACCACTCTCAGTTGCATCAACACGAGCATTTGTAAGGTTACTCTAGGGACTAGAGCGGAAAGCGAGCCAGCTTTACGTATACTTTGCAAGGGTCGCTGGATTGGTGTTTGGGGCCTTTTCACACGAATACAAAAACCTGACACAACAGCAGCTTTACAAAGGCAGAGGAGCTGATGAAGCCCAGTGCCACAATCCTGGTGTAAGCAGCAGGCAGGAATACCATCCAGCAGTATTGCTTCTAAACATTTAATATCAAAGCCAGGAACTTCTGGTGAAATACATGCTTAGCATTTTGTGGGTTTGGATGCCAAGAAAAAGATCCTAGTTGCTCAAACTTTCATTGAAACTAAAATGGGCATCTATTCACTCATAATAAAAAGTAATTTTAATTTGCACAGAGTGAATATTTGTGCGCAAACTCATTGCACCTGTAACCAGAGGGGGAACTGAAACGCTATCACTCAGCTACTAGCAAAAACAAACAAGAAACTTGATATATTTTAAGTACATGTACACTGACGAGTCTAAAAACAAAACATTTGGTATCACTTTGGGGAGTTAAAAGAAAACAAACCTGGCAAATATTTTACTAGGAGTGCATGGTTACATGATTCGCTACCTAAATGTTTGCAAGCAGAAAAGTACTAACATCTTTTACATAAGTTATTTGTACTGAATTATTCCAACTATTTTTTTTTAAATCAAAAGGAAGAAAACAAAGTCTGCTAATTTATTAATGAGAACAACTAGCCACCAGAAGAGTGGGGCCATGAGCAGACCATTAGAATTTCTAACATAAAATGGAATGAGCCCTTCTGAACGCATATACTACAACAGAATCACAAAAGATTGTGTGTGGTGGTGAAGTTATGCAGGGGGTGACATTAAATAACCTTAACGATCCTTTCAAATCCTAAAATATTGAAAGTCTGAAAAAACACTTCCAATAACTGGACAATTCAATCTTTCGTTGTCTGGCACACATACAGAACAGGTTTCACAGAACAGAAGGTGTGCTTGGGTTAAACAGCTCTTTTTCTCTCCATCACAAAGAATAAAACCAGAGTTTTTCACCATAGTGTACTACTTAGCTCAGAACAACTGCTGGAGGGTCAAGTACACTGGTCCTCCCACTGGCTGCCATTTGGCACCATGTTAATGGACAACTGGGAAAGTGTTTGTTCATAGATATAGGCTGCTGTGCCATGTGGATTTCAAACTGATGAATGAGCACTGAGTCACCAACAAATCTCCCTGCTGAGGCGCAGTTAAGTGATAAATAGCCTGCCAGCCATACTGCCTCTTCTTTGTCACCTCCCGGGCTCTGTACACAGTGTGGTTCAGACGGGAGTCTCCACAATCGTCCCCTCCAGCATGACAACTCTGAATTCATTAATGCTCTACCACATTTTAGAAGGGCATAGAGAAAAGACTCCCCAGAGCACAACTTCCTCCAAATGGACTTTCCACTTCTAAAATACTTCAATATTCTCTCCTTCTCAACATACTGTTTTGGGGTCACATGAACTTGATTCATGAGATGGACATATTCATGTTTGCAACTTCCAGGTGCACATCAACAGGTACATCTTCCCCAAAGAAGGCTATGATTCGATTGATGATTTCTACTGGTGTCTAAGACTAAAAGCTACAAACCTATGGTGTGAATTACCACACTGTCTCAAAGTTGCAGGATACAAGGGAGGTCTGCTCCTTCCTTCCTACATTACCCAGTACACCTGGTCTTCCATTTTGGCTTAAGAAACTTGCCCACAACACAGGATTTGTGCACTTGACCAGAACTCTTGTAAGAGACATTGTTTTCACCAGCACACATTACCAAAGAAGCCAGTTAAATTAACAACCCCAACCTACCAGCTGGACAACATTTCACAGCAGCCAATGCCACAATACAGTCACTTCATATGAGAAATAATTTCCCTACCTGTTTGGAGAGCTTCAAGGGGAGTTTCTTCTTCATCCGTTCTTTGCCTCTTTCTGCCTCTCTCTCAGAGCTCCCAGCATCATTGTTGTGGCCATTTTCACTCGGCTCAGCAGACACACAGTTTTCAGATTCTCTAGGTTTCTTTCCTGGATGCCTCTCCCATTTCTCCTTCCGCTCCTGGGGCTTTAGCGACATGTCCTTCTATAAAGGAGGAAGAAAAAAATAGTAAGTTCTTTAAGTTCTTTGAGACTACTTTTAAGCATTAAGCAGTATAAATATTGAATAAAAACACAAACAAGACAGCATGTTCTTTCCAGAGATGACTTAAGATGAATAATTAGGCGCGCACAATGCAAACAGTAATTTGAGATTAGATTAGGATGAATACTCTCCAGGCTATGTGTTTGATTAATTTCAGAGATGCTGGAACTGGTTATGAAAATGAGTTTGCTTCAGATTAATTCAGGAACCAGACGTCAACAGCACATGAACAAATCAGCATCCTGAAGGAAAGCCTTTAACTGCTCAACTGAAACAGAGGTGGTTTTTATTTTGTTTTGTTTCTGATCTCAGAAAGCAACATATCAGACCCCCCCGCCCCAGTCTTGGGCCTGACAATCTCTGATTCACAGTAGCATTCATATGGAGAAATGCACTTCTAAAGCCTACCATGCATTCAATAAGCAAGCCGAGATCAATGGGATCTAAACACATAACAGAGGTTGAACACTTCTAAGTGTTAAGTGTCTGCCCTGAATCAGGACTATAACATACAATCTCAGCACCATTTAAAAGCAGGTATGTCATGTCATAATGATTAACATCAGAAGTGAGATCAGAGAAGGGAATTACTGCTGCTACCCCTGGCACCTTTGAGGACTGAAAGCAGAACTCTTGGTGACAATGTATCGACCTCTCCCCCTACACACACCACACAGAAAAAGAGTTTAAAGAAATAATATGCCAAATCACTATGACATTAGTTCACTCCAACTAGATAAATTTTTCCCCAATGCCTTTTATTAACTGCTCAAGGGTAAAAAGGAAAATTTTTTTGGAATGTTTTGCAGAATCTCTATCCCAATTCATTTTCTATGCAAGGTAAATACATCAGATTAGGAGATACCTTAAAAGCACTGCTTACCATGCCAAAATTTGTCAATTTCAGGCTGAGAAATTTTTCTAAAAGCCTCATCCCCCCTTTTCTAAATGCCTCGCTTCTGACTCAAGCAAGTACATCACGGATATTTGTAACGTACGTGAACGGAGCTCACAATACAACTCGCTCACGTCAACGCACACACCTTCGGTACTGCAAAAGAGCTCATGAAAATCATTAGCTCTCTAGTCTCTCAAAAACTAAAGCCCAACAAAAAAGAAAATTAGGAATTGGGATGAAATGCCCTGCTGATTGCTCTAGATTACTTCCTCCCCCTCTCTTTTAATTAGTGAATTGACTGCTTTAGTGTGCAACATGCTGATTCCACTCCAAATCACTCACTGCTTAAAGTTACCGTTCCCTATGAAACGAGATGATGCACTGACACTTTACGGTCACAGACACATTGAAATTTGAATCACGACAATAAAATACATACAGGTGTTTCCTATTCCAACCCAGGCTCAAAGACAATTAGCCAGCATCCAATCTCTATACACCTTGCACAGGGGTCCTGTGTGGCTGGCAAGCTCCTCTTAAAGCACACATATACACAGCAAGTTGCAAAACCCCCAAAGATACAACCCCCACCCCAAAATTAAAATAGGTAGCACTGCCTCAGAGGCGCAGAACAGACCAGAATACAGCTCAGCCTGCCAAGTCCACAACTAGTGAAAAAGCAAGGGAAATTATTGTCTGCCATTATTCTCCATGAATGATAAAATGAGGAATACAAATTAGTGTTTAGCTGCTCACTTTGGTTTTTAGTTTCAAGATAACACACTAAAGGAGCTGTTCGAGATGCCACTTAAAGAAGGTCACATTGTCCCATTTACTGGGAAGTTGCTGAGATAGAAATCAAAATGCTAAGCTTTAGTAACTAATCAGAAACTAGTGCAATGGAAATGACATCTGTTAACTGACACTCAGCAAAACATTAGAAACAGAAGTCACCAAAAATGTGCACTTCTTCATAAAGCCAGATGCAGCTGCAACGTGACAGCAGACGCATGGAAGATGCTCCATGAGGTGACATAGGCCCCTGATAAGGGAGAAAGAAGGCTGTGGCAGGGGAATGCCACCACCTGAAAGCACCAGCAAATAATGCACTCCTGGCTCACTGTGTAATACTCACTTTTAAGGATGCTTTCAAAGGCAGTAAAGGGCCATTTTGGTTTAAATTCTAGCTGGCTTCACATGGGGATTGGGCTTCTGTTAATGCCTTAGGGAAACTCCTCCCTCAGTACCCACAACAGATTCACTGCAGGTTTTAGACGACTCACTTCACCACATAACTAGTCTGGAAATCTGCGTTTTTCCCCGTACTGAATCCTACAAAATTCCCTGCTTAGAATTAGCTTTTTATCCCCATTTTGTTTGGAGGTTTAAGGTTTGTCTCATCACTGAGCTACTAGCAAAATTAATTCAGGGAATACAGTCATAGCTGGATCAAAGCCAAGGAAACAATGCATTCACTTGTAGTGCCACTTGCATCCAAGAATCTCAAGCACTTTTCAAACAGCCATGAATTAAGACCCAAGCCCTGGTAGCCAAGGCTGCTGCTTGCCTCCGGCAGGAGGAAGGCGGAGGGAGGCATCCTCAGCTCCACAGCACGTCTGGGGCAGCCGCGGGGAAGATGCCAAGTTTCTCGGCCTTGCGACAAGAAAGCCTATTCCATAGTCCTGTTCTTGCCCACTTCAGCAGAGGATGCAGCTCACAGGATTTCGCTTTTTCTGTGAATATAGGACACTGAACTCAGCTTCTCCTTACTGACAGAGGGTGACAGCGGGGCTGTTTTCTATGCTGCTAAATGCAGACCTCTTTGCAGCCTCAGGCAGAGAGCAGGGGGTGGCTAATGGGGTTTCTGTTCTTGCCTCCTTTGTTTCCTTTCTATTTGCTCTACTAAGAGCCTTCCAGCAATTGCTCTTTTACTAAAGTTTATGACCTCCAAGTTGGGGACCTCACTTAGCACAAGAGCTTACTATTTTTGGATGTGCATCTGTGCTTGTGCCCAGGCAACTGCTGGAAAATTTTAGCATGTACAGAATATACAGTACCTCACTGCAGTGAACAACGTTTATTGATGTACCTTGACATCAATCCAGAAATGCCAGCCGGCAGGTGAGACTGGCCTTCTGACAAACTGCTCCACTGGAGCCTTCCCCCCAGACAAGCCTAGACCGGCAGGTATTTGCATGTCATGTAAAGCCTAGGGGTTCACACAGCGACAACGTCTGAAGTCAGGCCCTGAAGTCAAAAGGTTTTCATATCCAGCCTTGGGGTTTCTGCCCAACCCAGGAGTCAGCAGACCTGGCTACCTTTGCTGTCAGGGCCAGTAAATCCCCTTCTTCAGGGAAGGCTGGTGGATCCAGGCCCATTCTCTCCTCTCGGTTCCAGGAAGGAGATTGCCAAATCTTGTTCCAGAATATACAAAACTATTTTGTTCCTTACTACTCACTGCTTCCAGGGCTGTCTCCTACCTGTCCTCACTTAGGAATCGCTCTCACACCTTCCAGGGCAGGCTACAGCCTCTCCATCTGCAGCCCCTCGTCTGTCTGGGCTGCAGACGGAGAGCAGATGGTTCTAATTGGCTGCATGGTTACAGATAAGGAAGAATTAGGCCTTTCTTTAGAGCCTCTTTCCTGGCAGTTACTCCACGAAACATACAGATTATATCTCCCCATTTGCTTATTTGGATGTACAGATATCAAAGAACACTTTGGCTGAAAATGTAATTGTGGTACCTCCTCCAGCTCTACCTTGCACACCAGTAGCTGTGAAGATCCACCGGCAAAGACCTCTGCACAGGCTTGCAACCCAAGTATGTAACCTAGACTGTGCAACAGATTTTGAGAGTCCATAATAAAAAATCCCAGTGAATGTTTTTTCATCACTATTTGGCCCAAGCTAGCTAAAGTTATGCAATTGCACCTCTGCTTGCGGCAGAGCTGGCGACATCCTTAATCACTTGGAACACTCCTTCCTGAAAAGCCATTTTTCTTCTGTCACCAAGGCACAGCTGCAATCTCCAAAGACACTCAAAGTGCGCACCGCTCAGTTTATAAATAAAGCTGTGACTAATGCGAGTGCATGGCCCTCAGGTCTGCAATGAGACCGTTCTTACCCCTAAAATGCCACAGCAAGAGACTTCTGCACAGTGGACTCCACGTTGTCTGTTTGATCAGGAAATAAGGATCAGCCCTAGAGGACTCTGGCGCAAGCTCACATCCACAGCCATCGCTGGCTGGAGTTATCACTGCATGTTTGCTCAGCCCAGCTCAAACTCTGCCTTAATCCTCTGAGTTCACACAGCTCTCTGAGATCTCAGAAAGCATGTAGGGGGAGGTTGGGGGTTGTAAATACCTTTCACACACAGGGAACACTTAAAGAACCTGAAAAAAGTGCAAAACCCACACAGCTAGATGAAAAACCTTGAGCGTGCTGCTGGGGTGGAGAGGACAAAAATAACACCTCCAAGTTAATAAAATAACTACCCTCAGCCCTCAAGCATCAGTTCAAAATGCAGCCTTGGTGTGAAATCAAGTCCATTACAATCCCCCATCCCCAGGGCCCATCGGACACTGCAAGGCTCAGACATGCAGCCAAGGACTGGTTACACTCCACTCCTGCCAGACTGCCTCTGCCGACTTTGAAAGATTGTATGAGCTGATTTCCCAGAAGGGAAACAGCCTCCAGCTTCTCTCTCCACAACTCTTCACTGCAGCACTTATTCCTCAAGTTGGGGAACATGAAATATC
>NW_009185832.1:192450-255746 GCF_000690835.1 Fulmarus glacialis
AATTAAAAAAGCCACTGCTGCCTCTAGAACTGACCCTGCTTGTCCCTGTTTCTGCCTCCAGCTTCTCTCATCAAAATTGCAATGGAAAAGCCCCCGAGGATCTAAGCGCTATCCTTATATCAACTTTATCATGCAATTAGCAGTAGGGTTGTCAAACGTGTTTATTTAATAGTTCAGGGAGAGATCCCGGCTCAGAGAGGAACTGAAACAGATTTACTTTTAATAAGGCTACTTTTAAAATACTCCTATAGACCTGATACCCAGTTTATAGAACAGCAACATAGAAACAAATGCTGACTTAATATTCTCATGCTTTCTAAATAGACAAAGCATGTTACAAATACAGACAGGATCCCTAATACGGGAAATCTACTGTCCATTTAGTTGCATGAAGGTGACACAGGAGACAGTAATTCAAATGGAAAGATAATACTGGAGATATACAGGAGAAACGTACATGAAAGAAATTAACTTTAAGACATGGATTTGAAGATGGGTCTGTAGAGAGAGAAACCACTGCAAGAACAGGAGCCACCACAAGAAAAGATAAGTAGCCAACAGGCAAATGAAATGAGGTGAATAATAAGGAGAAGAAAAAGGGAGAAAAAAGGAATGGGATAAAAAGTAACTCTACCAGAGGGTACCTGGTAGGACCACACCAAGGTGATTGAATTTTAGCTCAATGTGGTGAACAGGCAGCAAACACAAGTGGAGATCTTAAAAATGAGCAAGAGCACAGCACACTTCATTGGTGGGAGAGGAGAAGTTTGAGAGCTCTGCTCTGGAGAGCTACGGGGTAGAAAGAGTACGCAGCGAGGGCAGCGAAGGGGAAGGAGCCGCGGAGGTAGGACTGGCCCGCAAGCCTGGCGCAGCGGCCCCTCGCTGGAAGCCCTGCCTGGCAGCAGGCCAGCCCGGCTTCGCTCTCCCCAGAGCTCAGGGCACTTCGGGAGGCAGTCTGCTGGCATCTCCAGCCGGGAGGCTGCAATTTTCATGGATGGGGAAGTTCTCACTTTTCCTGTAATGTAACACACACTTGTTTGTTTTACTTTCCCGCCCTCTCTTCTCCCCCATTGTGAACTTCACTAAAAATGTAACTCAAGCCCCTGGCCTTTCAGCCAAAGCCACTAAAGCTTTTTTGAAAGGCAAAAAAAAGCATCTAGATTTGAACGGACTCTCTTGCTTTGACCCTACATTCAAGAAACACAATCAATATCAATTAAAATGATTGCAAATGAAATCCTTGCTTGTTTAACCTTAGACTGCAATTCTCCCTTCGTAGCTGACATATTCCAGATGAGTTTGGGTCTTGCTTTTTAAAATGCATCACGTTTGCTCTGACCCTGTCACATGTTTAGCTCAAGAATAAGATGACTTTTTGACAAGACAGCTTCAGAAATGTTAAGGCATTTGAAGCTGCCACTGGTTTGCAGGTTTATGATACATGATTTAACTTAAAAATAAAAGTGGATGAACCAAGAAACTCACTATAATTGAAACAGTCAAATTTATTACCAGAGGCTGCGTTCCTGTCACCTGTGAAGAGCTGAAGAGCAAGCTGCCGGTACTCTGCTAAATGCCCACTTGTTCTGTCTCCCGAGAATTAAGACCTTTGCCGCTAGGACCCCGAAGACGCTGTACAAAGTAGAGACACCTTGGACAAATGTTACCTCAACACAATGTAGCCAAAAATTACAAAAGGGAAGGTCAGTATCACTCTACTTTTAAATGCATTTCAATCCACAATGATTTTAAAGGCTTTGATTGCTCATTTTGCTTGCACGAGACCTGAATCAATAACTACAAAGTGCTGAGCAGTAATTGTTTTTAAAAGTTGAGGGGAAGGGGGCTGGTAATGTTCTCTTCCTTCTCAACTACTTGAGGGGGGAAGAAAAAAAAAAAACCCACCAGTCCTTTTACCTCCACGGTAGCACCAGGTACCTGGGAACAGTGTGTTTAACAGTAATTTAGGGGATGATGAAAGTAAGAATATATACAGCAAATACCTTCTCTTTAGAAAGAGGTCAAGGAAATCTGCATGAATGCCAACATATGGATGTCCATGTTTTTGGTATAAACCCTTCTCCACCATCACCCGTTGGGGAGATGGATACACAAAATCTGCTGTTTCAAGCCGCACTCTGCAAGCTCAACAGGAAGCCAGCCGTGGTTTTCTCCCTCTCCTCCAATTTCCTCTTCAGAGCCTGCGGGCGCCTCGCTGCAGAGAACTGCACCCGTCTTCCTCCCTACCTGCTAACAGACATACTGTACAGCTATTAAAACTCCCACAGGTGCTTGCTGTCCATCAGAAAGGAAATGATCCCATTTTAAGCCATCAGTATTTCCTCTAGTGATGGCAGTAAATGCCCGACAAGCGCTCACAGAATTACTGTCAGTGGAAAGTGTGTCAGAGAGCAAGGGAGCTTAAATGATTGAAGGGAAGCTGGGGCACCATTTTCAGGTAGATGAAATGAGGCATATTGCAAGCCCAGCCTGCCCAGCTTTTATAGGCAGCAAGAGTGCTGAAAGCCGCTGCTGCTTGTGCACCACAAGGCCAACTTGCCCAGCTTTCACAGCAGATAAAAGTATGAAGGATTTGGAAAAGAACTTGTGCTTATCTGACAGCACCTACTTCAGCTTATTTCAGCTGCATCGCCGCACTGCTGGGTACGAATGCTGAGCACGGAGCGTGTGCCTCCTGCAGACTGATCGCACGAGAAGTGCCGCTCCTGCAAACTCCCATCGTCTCGGGAGTACCCTCCCAAAAGGGAACAATTAGGATAGCAGCAGCACTGCACGCTGCCCTCGCACTGCCCAACATTTCACAAGTGACAGACTATGCATAACACCTCCATTTTAAAGAATGCAATCTGGGGGACATCAATCTCAATTAACTTCCAAAGGTATCCAGCAAGTAAGCGGCACGGTCAGGCATGCACTCCAGGTCCAGCGTTTTGGGAAGACATTCCTCAAGTGTGCCAATACTCAATGACACTGCTGGGCCCACGCTGCTGACAGGCAGCAATCACACGCTTGTTTACAGAGCGGCCTTTAAACACTTAATCTGAACTAATTCCCCTTCTCCCCAGATTATTTAAACAGGCACTCATATTGAATTCAAACAGTTCCCATCGAGTGACAGAATTAGGACCTGAAGAAGCAGCTCCTTGCTTGAGGCCAGATGTGGCCATTTCATCACTCATTTCCAATCTTGCCAGGAAGGTAATACAACTCCAAGTCTCCAGCTGCACCAGCTGGTCCCAAGCTGCCAAAGGAAAAGGCATGAGGGTTCTACCAGCACAAACTGGTACAGCAGCTGGATCCTTTCACCACTACCAATTTTCAGCTAAACTAGTCAGAAAAAACCAGGAAAGCACTGTTGAGTAAAAGATGCCTCCAGCCTATTTGTCACTACGGACAGGAATGCTTAGAAATACTGGTGCTCTCTTTAAAATTAGTAACAAAAGGAGAAGACACAACTGTTTCAACCTCTGCTGAGAGGGGGATGTCATGCTTCCACGAACTGGACTCTGGAAATGGAGTTGACCCAACGTGAGGCTGGGCATACGGCTCATTTACCAAAGGCAGGGGCCTAAACTGGTCTCTATGCTTCTGCATTGAAAGTGTTGATCTTCATAATGCAAATTTTCTAACAACTACATTATGACTGCACTGACTACCACGTGAATAGCGTCATACTTGAGACTTAAAAGATACAGCTATACCCTTAGGTAGCTTGGTCATGAATTCAAGAATCTCCGGCCTGATTTCTTAAGCAATTCAAAGCTGCCACCCGCTAAACACAAATGCAAAGTTTTAATTTATTTTCTAGGATTCCTGATTCAGCCACATGTGTTGCCTCCACTTATTTTTTGGTACATACTTTTAAAACATAGCCATGAAAAATGTGCTGCTCTAAGGCAGTAGCACCTCCGGAATGAAAGCTCCAGACGAATCTCCCACCTGGTGACAGCCTCAAACACATTCACTCTGCAAGTAGCTGCGGACATTTTGAGACTGCCTCCAGCCTACGCTCTTTATTACCACCCTCCTAAGGAAGGGTGCCATTCCCAAAGATGCTGCAGAACAGGGGTAACGAATGTTCTTCAGCAGCAGCAGAGCAGTCTGCAAATTAGCTTAAATTGCAGTTTGACAGAGCTTGCACAAAGCCAATGAACAATGCGCTGAAGGAGATGAACACTCGCAAATTCACTTCTGCCAACCCTACTGTAGGGGTGAGAGTCTCCAGAAGAAAAAACAGCCATATCCTGATCCCTGGTGCTGCATGATAAATTAATTCATGTTTAAACACCATGACACTAGAGGCATTTTTTACCAACTCTGCAGTTGCCCTCAGTGGTAGGCAACAATTTTCAGCTCAGCTGTCATGAGGTCTAGAATGCGTATTAAATAATTAGTCCTCTGGTAGTTTCTTTTGGCTAGGAAACAAGTGAGAAGAAATATAAATGATCCAACAAGAAATATGTAGAAGCCAGCCATCTCCAGAAACAGCTGCCCATAGCACATTACTTCAACCTAAGGGGAAAACTCTGAATGAGGTGACTTCTAGCAGGAGAGAAATGCCTTTCTAAATGCCTAAATGTCACATATGCTAACGAAAAGTCCAGGACAGGGCATCTGTGCCACCCGCTCCTCCTCAAACATGCTGCTGGAGAAATGTATTGTACAACAGAGGTCTACAGCTGTCAGTCTCGCCAGCAGCAATGTTCTCCCACGTCGAGTGGCTTAGCACACCACGTGCTCGTGAGCAGCTCATCTATAACCGGTTCGCTACAACAAACAACAAGCAACCAAATGTTTCCATATATCCTTAGGGCTTCCTAGAATAGTTCCAAATATTCTGATATCTGTGTCAGGAATGAAACATTCATTTATATCCTAGGTAATCGCTGAGAAAGGGGAAACACACACTGTAGTAGCAGGCAATTTTGAGGTATTCTATGTTACAAAACATTTTCAGTCAGAGAGCTCAGAGGTCATTAATAGATTTTCATATGTTTACAGACAGCAGCAATTTCAAGCTCTGTAATTTTAAAACTGCATGTCAGTCTCTCGACTTCCAGCTGTTATTTCAACATTAGATAATGAACACAATGCAAAGGTTACACAATCACTCGAACCAGCTTATGCTGTAGATCCAGTCACACAAATCATTATTAAATTCTAATTACACATATATTATTTTACAACTCTTATTAGAACAGCAGGGCAAATCCTCTTTTATAAAGAGATCAACAGTTTAGAAAAAGAGGCCAGAAAGGTTATTCTTTTAATGTGACAGAGAGTTGCTCCTCTCTCTCCCTCCATCACCTAGACCACTGCTGATTTATGAGCTCAGAAACAAAGCTGCACCTTGTTAACACCACACCAGTCGGTGCACATAGCACATCGGCTATCAGCTCGTATTTTGCTTGAGTGCTTTATAGATCCCTAACAGATAGACATTGATGCCTACTTAAAATAATCATCTTTGATCAGAGGAAAAAAAAAGCATTTAGTGGTTACCCACTGTACTGTCTGAATATGCTCCTGTTTTTTCTTTATACAACTACTTTGAAACTGAGAAGACACCCTCCAAAACTTAGAGATTTCTCCTAAGGAGAGTGTCGTTATCTAAGCTAAAGCTTTGCAAGACATCAGGCTTCCATACCATAGATTTTTATTTTATTTTATTTTAATTTTGGACGAGAAGAAATCTTTGTAATCATCTGATCTGACCCTTGTATCCTGCAGCCAAATGAGCAAAATCACTGAACTGTGAAGTGGTCTTAGGGAAATTTTGGAAGTGCACTAGCAAACTACTCCATTAGCAAATAAGAAAAATCAGCAAATTATGTTTTGCTCTTGCCTCTCGTTTTTTTCTTTTTATTCCCAGGCAGTGCAAAGTGTTACCCACTCTAGTTTGTTCTGCCCAAATCCAGCTGTCAGTCACACAGCATGTAACCTCAATGGGAATTGAATAATCTTATCCCCAAGATTCAGCTTTGAAGCAGGACAGACCAGCAACGTCCCTTTGTGCAAGGTCTCCTGCAGTGACAGCAACGCTACCCTGGCAAAGTGATGTCTCTCTAATCCCCAGTGCATCCTAGCCAGCAATGAATTTCACACTGGGAAATTCCATGCTTTGACATTAAATAATTCCAGCTGGGATTTTCAAAGGATAAGGGATAGGAGTCCAATCCCATCGCATTCCAATAGGAAGCCCTTAAGGTTTGGTTTATTTTCTTTTTAAAAAGGAAACCCATATTTCATTCTCATTTCCATCCCAGTTTCCTCTGGGAGATGAAATTGAAACCAAGAAACAGAGGGCAAGAGCAGTGCTAATGGGAAGACAGATTTTCATGAGACTGACAAATGACAACACCAATTCTTGAGTACATCAGTTTGCAACATGCGATACAAGAAGGCACAGACAAATCAGCACATTCATTTATGTTCCTGAGAGAAAGAAGAATTTGTACTTTTGTCTGGTTAGTCTCACTTGCCACTAAGGAAGAAGTAACCAAGCAAACACTCCACCAGGATGGTGGACAATTAAAGCTCAAGAGCGAACAAAACCAGCAAGCTATAGAGAGGAGAACACGTGCAGAATCAAAATGACGCGATCCGCTTATCCAAGCATGTCAAATAAGGCCTCGGGCAGGCAGAGCTGACAGGACAACAAGCCACTGCAGAGAAAGACCTCAGCGAGCAGATGCCATCAATCACTCCTCCTTGCTGTCTCACCAAATCCAGAGCAAGTGGTACAAGTTTTCATCGGCTTTGCCACTCTCTTTCCATTATGCTTAGAGGACCTGGGTTTTCCCCCACCCAAGCAGTGCTAAGCTGGGCCTCTTTGCAACCACTTCCTCAATCCATGCTAAATTACGAGTTTCTCTTAATGCTTAGTTTTCAGATCCAGAAACCTCTATCTGCACTTCACAGACCTGAAACCAAAGGCTGGCTGGTTTGTAGGACCTGTTTTCTTCCTGTCTGGAACATGGCTTTACCAGTCAGCGACTAGAGAAAGGGGCATTCACGCAAAGTTTTCCATTTGCTGCTGGCCCTCAATTTTGAAATACAACAGGGAATTCAAACATGATACAGAGGAGCAACTTTCATCAGTGCTAACCCACTCAAATTAGTTAAGAGCCCTTGTACATCTCACGATTCATGTCTCCGAGGACTTAACTTTGCTTCTCATGTACTGTTCACGGCACCTTGTCAACGGTAAACATCACAGAGCAAGAAATACAGATGTAGCACACAGTATTTATTTGTTCAAATAGGCATAACCCTCTGGCAAGAACCAAAAAATCCAGTCAATGTGAGAAGGGTTAAGACAGAACAGATGCAACCAGAGAACTCTGGAGAACAGCCTGCATGGAAGCAGGGTTTCTTGTGATTACTTCTGTCTTGTAGCTCTTAATAAGCCACATCACAGCTGACATCTCCACCAGCTATCTGCTTCCTTCTGTAGATAACCAGAAACAGAAAAGCTGACATGGCAATTATATTATACGCACGCACACACGCTACCTAACAACTCTCACTGCTACAACAGCATGAGCAATGAGGAACAAGCAACATCCTGAATTCTCATCCAGGCTCTGACACCAATTCTCAATGCAACCATACGTGAGATACCCAGTTTAAAAATTGTTTTAAAAAGCGCTCATAAAATCAGGTAAGAGTTGCAGCACATCTCTCTCAATAGTGTTATGATACAAAGAACTTTCAAGATGAAAAAGAGCTATAAAAGCATTTCACAACTACTGTTTATTAATAAAGCTCTAATCCCCATCACAGTTGTAACCCAGGAGACTCTTGGTGCCCACCTATTCCCACGGCACATCGCACCCGAGCGGCGTGACCCCACGCATGAGTGTGAAGCCCCTGGCCAGGCGGAGCGGGGAGATGCTCGGGCGGCGGCAGGGCAGGCATCCTCTCTGCCACCTCCATCTCGGGAGGCTGTTGCTAAGCGACAAAGTGCCACCGATATCTGCAAAATCCTCCGGCTCTGCCCACTCCGAGCGCCTCGGCCCTGTTCCCAAACACGGTGCCCAACGGGCCACAGCATCTCTCTTGTAGCCCTTGATAATCTTGCTTTTATGTGTAAAGCAGCTCTTGTCAAGGAATTCAGGGAGCCCTATGACAGTAAAAACTGCAGATAAAAAGATGATGTCAAGAATACTACATTTCAAAAAGCAGACAGAAGGGCAGAAGGGGAAATTTCATACATCAGACCAGAAGTGCTCACTAAAGCCGAAAGGGGTTTAAAACACAGGAGTTTCCAGGTATTTGTTTTCAGTGAAGGATATGGATTTCCCAAGGTCCCCAGCAAAATTATAAGCGTTAGTTCTCAGGTTTCAAGCAGGTAACTGAGAGACCAGCACCCTTTTTGCAATGACGCCAGAAGCAAATGTCTTCTCAAACCTTACAGATACAGACTGACAATATAAAGGCTTTAAAAACCAGAAAGACCAACTTAAACATCCACCCATCCCACAGAAGCTGGCAACCTGGGGAGCGCAGGGCCATGTTAGTTAACGTGTGCTTAACGGCAGTTCATCCCCCTCTCTCTCTCCACGCTGAGTACACCTCCCATCCACACATTACTCTGTTATTGATACAGGTGAGGTTTGTGGCTTTCAAATCCCATTAGGGAAAGCCCTTCCTCTGGGGGCGGGGAGGGAGGGGAAGCATGCTGAGGAAAAGTTCTTTCATAATTTATAAATAACATAATTTGGCTTTTATCAGGCTTTTTTCATTAGCAATTCTTAAAGCACAATACAAAGGGAATCAGCATTTTGACCTCTATTTTACAGAATGAGAAACGAACAAATACAAAGCAACTTGCCCCAAATCAACCATCAGTCCTCTGGCATATCTAGGAGGAGAATCTACATCTCCCAGCTCCTAGATATACTGTGCTCCAAGAAAACCAACAGTCAAATAACATAGAAATCTCCTTCTGACACTAGAAAGGATTTCATGTTGGTGGTAGAGAGATGATTTTTCTAGGACACACAGTAAATGCAAACGCAGATATTAGCTACAAAGGAGGCAACAAGTGGGCTTTGTACAGCTTCAATCTTCTATCCTTTTGAATGTCTTAGATAAAATCAGCTTGAGAATAGCGAGGACAACATGATCAATACATTAAGTCAAGCTGTTTGTTACCAAAAGAGTAGAACTGCCAGCTCTTCTTGGCTTCTGAAATATGACACATAACCTGGCCTTTCTAAAGCGCTACTTTGGATGGCACCCAAATCCAGCACCATCTGGCTAGCACAGGCATATGTATACAAAGAGGACAGAAGAGAGTCCTGGCTGACAGATAAAGTGACATATCAGTGCAGCAACACGGACTTTAAATCTCTTCAGAGTTCACAAAGGCAGCTAAGAATGCTGGAAACATGAGGCCAGTTAAGTGACTTCAGGGCAATATGAGGGCTGAGAATTTCTCGATCCAGGTAAACATTTGGGTTTTTTTCTAGAAACCATTGCCAATGGTATTAAAAAAAAAAAAAAAAGGCAAAACGCTTTTCCTGGTGTAGATTTGAAGCAGAGGGTATCACATTTCCTCCCCTGCCCCAAAGCTAATCCCTAAATTCAAAAGCCTGACTTTTCCACCTCTGTTTTTACATTCACTCTTGCATGACGCTCTCCTGGCATCACACAGCAGTCAAAACCAACATGTTATTCCACAGCTTAGAGCTTCTTAAAGCTTGGCCTCCCAGCTATGGCACAGGCCACTCCTTCCTTCTCTCCTGCTACCAGAACGCAATGCACAGATTCTTCTAGATTCAGTTTCTAGCATTTAAGTGATGATTTGGCAGCAAGGAAATGAGAATACTTAGGTAACAGCACGAATAGCAATCTGTCCAAGAGAACAAGTGGGATGTCTCACATAACATCTAACATCTAATTCTGCATTCACTTACGTGGTTTTATGCAGCTGTTAACTCAACTGAGATAAGGAGAGTCACAGTGGTGGAAAAGAGAGAACAATCATTAACTCAGTTTATGCCAACTCAAAAAAACAGGAGTCACTGAGGAATCCAACAAAACGGCTATTACAGTTTAAGAAAACACGGACCCGCCTATCCACCTTGTCTTCTTCCTGAAGGTTAGCGTCCCAAAAGCAGGAGACACATGTGAACATAGCCTAGCCTGATATGATCACACTGTGGATCCAATGGGATAGTCCATTCAAATGAGCAATCCTCTGAGACACCAAAAACCTAGCTGTGTCAAGGTTGGGGGATTAAAAGGAACTTAAAAATTGTAGCTGTCATGGAGCAAACTATCCCCAAAAATGTGATCAAAGGTTCCCAAATCATCCTATTTCAGATCTCAAGACATCAAGCTTGAAATCTAAAAAATTCCCTTATTAAATGAGTTCAAAGGGATTTCTTAACTGTCCATGCCCCTGGGTCCTCCCATTGATTTGGGCCTCATAGTGATATTTTTTCCCAAATAGTGAATGCTTTTTTCCTTGGAGCACATTAAAGCGTTCCTTCAGAAAGCTGAGGGAAACAGAAAGCACTGTCACAAACACAAACTAAGAGAGAGACAACTCCTCCTCCCTGGAGATCCAAAATTTCAAAGCCACAGAGACCAGAACATATCTTTTAACAAACGCAAACATGCCAAGTAGGGGTGACTCAAGAGTGATGGTCCAAAGGAAGGTAGTCACTTTTAAATACTGAAGCCCACCAGACTCCTACATACCATTCTCAATTCTTTCATTTAGGAGTGAAGGCATCTAAGAGCTGGTTTTGTATCTTTCCTCTTTGCTGCGATACTTGACAGCATCACACAAGTCCTTCTGACTGTCTCCTACCTGTCATTACAGTACAAAACACTGCAGATAAACCATGTGTGGTTTTCAATCCTTATGTTCTTTAACGAAGCACAGCAGAAAGTCAGTTCCTCTGCACAAAAAGGGCATTTGATGAAGAACTTTCAAATGAATGAGAAACTTTGAATAAAAACAGCATCTTCGGGAATTCTGAAGAGAAAAATGTCATTTTTCTTTAGCATTAACTATCCTCCACTATCCTGATAGACTGCACATTTATTATGCCTTCTCCAAAGATCCCACAGGGAAAATCTTTTACCCTTATTTTAAATTCCCTCATGAACTCATTGTGAAAGTTTCATGTATGTGTTAAAATACTGGAAGTTCATCAGCTATCAATCCCAATTACATCTATTACAAACAACAATGAATTAACCTTGATTTTTTTCTCTTATTATTACAACAATTCAGTGAACAAATAAATAAATAAGTACATTTGGCAACAAACAAATAAGCTCTTGTAAAAAGGGCCTTAAGGTTTACAGGCCAAACTTAACAGGAGTCATGAGTTTTGGAGTTAACCCCTTGTTCTGGTCTTGATATTTTAAGCCATTAGCAAATCTGTTTGGCAACTGTAAAACAGATGGGAAAATAAATATTTAAACACTTCTAAAAACCCCGTGTTTTACATAAAGTAGTCAAACCTTGTTCTAAGCCTGTCCTGCTTTTCATTCACAGAGATCAGCTGGCTTTACAGAACAAGCCAATTATCCCTTCCTCAATTTTGCAGATAATAAAACTCCCAGTGAAGGGCTTTCTCCCAGCTCTATCCTCTAACGCCTGATCTCTGGTTTCAGCGTCCCAGCGCCTGCCTCAAGCATGAACCGCGACGCGTGACGCGGTGCTTCCTTCCAGAGCCAAGAAACACGGGGACAGACGCGTGGAGAAACAGCCCCGCTGCTCCCCGCACAGCGCCAAGCCTCCACCATGCCACTGCCCCCACGCAAAGGTTTCATTTAGGCAACTTCCACTAGCTTTGCCCTCAGGGCGCACTGGCTACTTCCCCTTATCTAATCTTACTTTATGGTACTTCACAGTATCACAGGTCTGGCATTTAAAACATTTGAAAGAAAAACAGACTGCAGAAGCACCCAGGGAGATTAGAATTAAGGTGCTAATTGTTTTTGCTGGCCAGTAAGGAGGTGTTGGTGCAAGCACCATGCCGGGTCCCCATTGCTCCTGCCCATCCCAGCTGTGCCTTGACTTGCTGAGAATGACCTTGGGAAAGCTCTTCTCCTTCCTTCCTGGCCGAAGGGGCGATGCAGTCACCCATGGGACAACTCAAAATGGCTTTAGCAGTCCCTGACGCAGCACCAGCACAAACATTTGGGCAGCAGCACAGTGAACTGGACCAGTCTGCTGACCCAGTTCACCAGGTAGCCACAGAGACAGCAGTACTGACAACACACAGCAAACACCAGAACTTGAGAAGCGGAGGACAAGGTGTCCGTGACTGCCTCAGTCAGCAAGGTCACTGAAAAGTTTTTAAACAAACGATACCCTGAGCTCGAGTTGAAACATACTGTGTGCTGAAGGAATGAAGAGACAGAAAACACAAAGGGGAACTGTAAAAGAAAGAGTAAGTCCCTTCTCCCCTTAGCACATGAAAATAAAAATAATTAGAAAAAATAAATTAGTATTTTAAGAGGATGCAAGGGATCCATGAGGAAAAAAAAAAAAACACCACTAAGTTCTATTCAGGTTTTGCACTTCTAAAACTTGGTAGATAAACACATCAGGCTACTGATACAAAAATGCATGTAGAAACTCCTGATATATTAAACTCGCACAACAATCACAAAGCCCGTTACTTGCATTAAACCAACCCCTATTGCCTTCTGTACTTTTACACAGCTAAAACCTCAGTAATAAATAATTTTAAAACCCAGTGTTACCAAGGAAATACTAATTCCCAGGACCCAATTCCCCTTTTTGTTGCTGAAGAACCATTAATTCTTTAGGGCTCTCCTGTTCTTTCACATACCTTCCTCAGCTGGTTTCCCTGTCCTTTTCTATTTACTGGATTACAAACATTTTGGAGGTTTGGAAAGCACAGTATTTAACATTTTATAGAAACATCTGCCAACAGAGCTGCTAAATGCTCTTGTAAAAGAGACAGAGATATTTATTTAGACATGTTGCTGACGTTTCCTGTTGCATTTTGATCCTGAGGCATATGTAGTCCTTCCAAACAATTTAGCACGTACTGTGGAAGCACAGTTCTCAGAGGAGTGCAGCTGAAAGTTACTGAGATTGAAATTTCAGGACCATCGCTGGAAAACCATTACCAGAGCTCCTCCCAGGGCTCCAGGCAGAACAAGCACCTAGCAGAAAGGCAGGTACAATGCTTCTGGAGAACCAACATTTGAAAGGCACAGAGTTTGGGGCTTGGTCGGGACAATTCCACGACTGGCCTGAGTGCTGGTTACGCTGGCAGGCACCACAGGGCTGCGATGTGCTGTGGCCTCCTTTCAAGCTGGCCACCCCACCCGCAGCCATAGGACACCACCACAACAGCCTGTGTTAATAGAAGGTGCAAAATTCACACAGAAAATTCACACTTCTGTGGCACTGCAGCAGCAATGCAGGTGTCCGGAACTGCATACTACTCCCACAAGCAAGCTACTTGTCACCACGCTGAGCTAGCTGGGTTATCCCTTTAGCTATGTGAGTCTCACCACTGAATGATGCACAGGTGTGTCCTTAATGTTCTGGATCTGTGATCTCTGCTAGATGTAATGACAGTGGCCAAAAGAGCTATCATCTGACTCTTCCCTGCCCTTCTGCTGGAAGTTACCACTCTGCAAGTACAGCTAACAGAAGAGAGCTTATCCAGCCCACAGCCCCTGTGGTTCATAACCTGACGGGTTACTGTAAACTATGAATTGATCACAGTTAAATCACCTTCAGCTACTGCAGCAAAATCCCACAGGGATAATGAATCTGCATCCCTAGTCGCTCTGCCTTTGTTCCTTATGTGTTAAAATAAGAGTAACCCTTCATTACAAAGTTAAAACCATTATGTTGGGCTATAGAGTTTTCAGACGGGCTATGTAAGCACTTAAGGAAAAGAGTGATTTATCCTACATTCAATGAAGAAAAAACCACGGTATCAACCAGCACTACAGCAATCTGAAGAAGAAGGGAGAATCCCAAACTCTATGCCTTTGACATCCAATCCCTAAAAGCAAAGGATACTACTTTCAACACCAGATTATGAATCTGTGTATACAGAAAGGATTAATGCAGCTTGTTGGTTACAGAGATGAAGGAAATACAAAAAAATTAAAAAGAAGAACTGTGAATTAAAGCTAACCACACAAAAATTAAGGTGTTTACTAAGGGCTGTAGACTTAAAACAAGCAAGCAAAGTACTTGTGTGCAGCAGAGGAAGAGGAAATCTTCTACTCCAGGTGAATTTACTCACTCAGCAGTGTGGATTTAATTCTCCCTTCAAAGAATACTTTTGCAGCAGTAGCTGAATTACCTTGTGTTTGGGTCTAGAAAACAGCAAGGAAACAGGATTTCACTGTGTTAAGACCCCTGTAACCTCCTCGTGGAGAAAAAATGGATCTTTGCCTGCAAAGCTTGATCCTGCACAGTAATGCATGTGCCACAGACTGTCTTTGTGTTCTGATGCATGTTTTAAGTTATTTGTGTAAATAACCATGCTGGTTACCCCCACCTCGTTTCCATGGGGAAGTATTTTAGCTGTGAAGAAAACAAAGACAAAAACTGATATATTGTGAAAAATGCATTTTCCGCAACTACTTTCAACAAGAACCACTCCAGGAATTTGCTTTCACTTGAGCCTGCTTTAATAATGCTGAGAATCTGCACATATTTGGGTAGAGCAAATTACTCCAACTAAAAAAGAAATGGTACTGCTCTATCTATTTACATACTTACAATTACTCTGAAAGAAGTAGATTTTTTGGATGATTCTTTTGAGTCCAGAGGTTTTAAATTCCTGATAAAGGTCAAATCATCTCATTCAGAAGAGATGATGAAGCTTCACCAGAGTTTGATTGAAAAAGGTCACCAAATCCAAATGCTCTCATATTCTTTAAATAAACTCAGAGGCCTTTGCTCAAGTGTTAAGGATATTTAAGGACACTGCAGTAAAACGTATATACTTATTTCCAGTCACTCTTATCAGTCAGAGCTTGTATTAAGTGGCTAGAAATCTGATTAAGAAACTCCTATCACTGCACCTTTTTTTAAGTTCCTTCTGTCATAAGGAACCAAAAATTCCCAATGGTCTGAATATGCCACAGTGACTTATGATTTGAGTGAATGGAAAGATGTTAATTTTAAGGGGGCATAAAAGAACAATACACAAAACTCCAGGTCTGAATCTCTTTATAACAGATTAAATGCATTAACTAATAAATTAGCACAAACTCAAAGATTCATAGTGATAATTAAACAGCAAACACTGTTTTAGAAGCAGTAGATGCACTTGCTTTAGAACGTCTGATGCGCTTGCCTTCACATTAGTCAGTTAAGGTACTCTACTGCGTTTTCTTTTTTCATCGCTCCTAATAGACAAGCCCACAGAGTATAAATAATCTTAATCTATTAAATAAATGAACCAGTACGTATCCAACTTCCAAGAAACAGAGGACTCAAATTTGTTCTGTCCAACAACCACAAGGAAAAATCCAGGTAGGTCAGTTCCTAGAGATCACCAACACACATCTGAAGCGAACCTTTGGGCCACAAAGACTTGCAAAAACTAAAGGCAGCAGGCACAAATGACTAGTTCATAAATTAGTCATGTTAATAGGTTAAAAATTAAACATGACCAACCATCTGAACAGCTTCAGACCACTCTGATCCCGCTGCAGAGCACAACCAATTGCAAAACTTGAAGTTGCCAACAAGCAACTTCCTAAATCTGCTTTTCTTTTTCATTCCCTGCAGTGAGTGCCTGAAGTCATACCACAAGGTTAATTTACCAAGTGACAAAAAGAGTCAGGGGAAACCCGAAAATAGCTCCATGCTCACCTCCCTGGCAGCAGGGGTAGTTGTATCACAGAATTTTTGATAAGTTGCTCAGTCAGTCCAACATACTTTCCCTGCCTCCCCTCCCCTCGCTGCCTGCACCCCAGAGTTATTTATTTGGGACCTTTCCCTAATACTGAAATACATAATTTGAGGCTGCCTGCACAGTCCACATACACGGAGTTAATCTCAGCCTTCAGCCAAGGTAAAAATGGGCAAGTCACTGGAAGAGAAGTGCTGAGAAGAAGAGAATATAGATATTGGGAAGGGAATAATAAAGGAAATAAAGATGATTTCTCAAAGAGCTGGGCTAAGAAGGATGTCTTTCTTTTGAGGGTAGTGCAGGAATTTGATGTATTCCGCCCCCCCAGTTTTCATGCACAGTAAAGAAAACAGATCTGGGCTCTCCAGCAAGTTTGCCCACAAAGAAATCCAGCTGTTGAGCAGCCAGAAACAAAGACCCTGTGCAGGTCCCCAGTGGCCACTGTGCAGGGACTGGGGCTGAGAGCCCTCCACCTCACCTTTGCAATGTGAGGCAGCGGCACCCCCATGGCTTAAGGTCTCAAACATTTCTTGTCCCAAAAGCTCTTTCTGGCATAAATTATTTTAGGCACAATTCAAATACCTTCCTCTGAAATCACTTCCAAGAATTCAGAACCAAAAAGCCTCTCGGATCTAACGCACTCTCTTTAAAGAGCGAGCAGAAGTGCAAGCTACCTGCCAACTGAATTATTGAGGAGCCATGTGCACGGGACTTTCAAGCATTACTTATTGCTGCTGGTGTAGTCCCTTCACCTTCAGGACCGACAACTCTGTGTCTGGCTCACATTGACATAGAAAGAAAAAGATCCCTTTGTGCTAGAACAGAGGCTCTCTCACATGGCAAAACTCATGAGCTAAAGAGCAGAAATACAATACTATATATAAAAACCAAGATGGTACAAACACCATTACAGACTCGTGATGAGAGACTGTGCTTTCTTCTATAGCAAATTATAAATATACCCCCTACTAACAGTTTGTGTCCCCCCTCTTTTTTTTTTTTTTTTTTTTTTTTTTTTAAATTTCTGCCAAACTGACAGAGACAAGTGATACAAAATTGGTCAGAGCTTCATCCAGACAGACACATTTCCCCATTAAGCCTTATTAAAACACATTCTCTAATTCAGCCTTTACTCAAGGAAGGTTTCCAACTGCCAGATAAGCCACACATCATCTGTAATGTGGACAAAAATCCACTAAGAATTAGTCTTAAACCAAACTCATTTCCTCTTCAGGCTTGGGCCAAGATTTGAATCAAGGTCTCTGGAGGCAAAAAGACTACAGCATTATAAATAATTACTGGCTGCCTATTTGTCTTCCTTGCATATTTTCACACTTATTTGAAATCCACATACGTGTAACATTAAAAAAATTGGTGAGGTATTTCAGATTATAATTCAAGAGACAAGAGCAAATGGTTGCTTTGAAGGTCTGTGAATTGAAACTTTTGTACTGTTTGCATTCATCAGTGGATTTGTTATAAAACAGAAAAACTGAAATTAATTCATAGTAATTTAAGCACAGCAGCCTTGATTCACCCCTCAGCCACAAAACACAAAGGCATGCCATGATTCTGTATTTCCAGGACTTAAACATCTTGAAATTCTTGGATAAGAGTTAACACCCTTTTATTTCACTAACTAAACTAGCAATTTCACTAAGAAAATAGTCACAGGTGTAGTTTCACCTCTATACGTATTATGTTTATGGGAGTGAGGGCACTTACCACTCTTAGCAAGCCTTTTTTATTTTGCAGGTTAAAAAATACCCAGGATATAGGGTAGGTAATCAATTCTAATAATTTAATCACTTCATGTACAAATCTCATACCTTTCCTTTATCCTGACATTTCTGATGGGAAAACTGAATCAAACATGGTCAGACTACACAAGAAGTTAGCAGCCAAGTCAAACCCAGAACACAGTTTTCAGTGATCCCACCTTTAAGCCTTGCTCCTTGGGGCATTATCTCTCCAAAAATTTGGCTTACATGAGAACCACTACCTTAGGATAGAAGACCACTGACAACAACAAAACAAAGCTCAGCAACTGCTCTGCCTGGAGGAAGCCACTTAAGTCAGGAAAATGTTTAAAATACTGCTGAGGGGATCCAAGAAAAGGCCTTAGCCATGGAATGAATACCTCCCGGGGAAGATGGCAGCAACGAGGTGCACTTCATGAGACGGGAAAGGAAAAATCAAATATCAGCAAAGGGCAAAGTCCTCTCTGCGATCTCCGTGTTTCCCAAGCTGTCAGTAATGAGGCTGCTGCTGTCACTTACCCCCTCATTCACTCTCTCCCATCAGACACTGATAGCACGCCTGTCACAACCATCGCAAAGCGGGAGTCGGAGATGACAAATCACAGGGAATATGTGTCAACACAATCAACTGGCCTGAAGACAGACAGCTGGTGCGCAAATTCCACCACAGACAGTATCGCTTGTGAAATCATTCCAAGGCATTTTTAGCAATTGCAAGCTCTCAACAACAGCCCTGACTGCTAAAAATAGCCCGCTGAAGACTTGCTCCAGCATTAATAACAGCGCTGGCTAAATTTGAGTCATGACCCACTTGGTGACATATAAGCAAAACAAGCACAAACCTCATAAAGAAGTAAGAGATTAGAGTGCTTAGAGCCCTAGCAATTTTAATGCACCTATATTACAATGTTTTCTCAACAACGTTAATGTCAGTTGCTAATATATTCCCCTGAAATGCTGGAGAGGGAGGCAGGCAGGCAGGATCCTCTACAGCTAGGTAAAAAGTGAAGGCTCAGATAATTCTCGAGCACAAACATACATCAGTGTAGTTCAATACAAACCCTCCTCACTGCAAACAAAAGGGACTAATGCATCCATCAGCTTACAAAATATAACTGCAATATCTTGGAAAAAATAGCGAACGCTGCTTCCCCAATGGTTTTGAATCTTAGAAGCAGCAGCATGATAGGGAAAGAATACAACTAACCACAAAAATGCAAAACTCCTCATTGCAGGTACACTATCGCATCACAGGCCACTGGACTTCTCTGAATTAATCCCAGACTAAAACACAGCCTCTTGTTTAAAAAGGTTCAATTCAGAGATACCCAGAGACGAAGGAGTCATCACAACCCTTGATAAACTGCTACAGTCATTAATTACTCATCGTGGTAAAATTTTGCAGCTTATCTCTAGTTTAAATGTATCAATGTTATAGCCTTCCAGCCACTGGATCTCGTTACAGTTTTGACTGCCAGACGGAAGAGCTCTCTATTATCAAATTTCTCTTCCCTATACAGGCTGTTATAAATTGTCATCATGTCACCCCTTACCCTCCTACAATAAAACAGACAGAGCTCCTGGAGCCCTTCCCTGCGAGACAGATTTTCTGATTCTTTAACAGTTCTCATGACACTTTTCTGAAGTCTCTCCAATTTTTAAACACCCTTCTTGAACTGCAGCACCAGCATGGGATACAGTATTCAGGTTGCACTTGTGCCAATGTCAAATATAGGGCTATATAACCACCTTAGACCTACTCAACTCAGTTGTTTCCCTGTCTATACATTCAAGGATTTCATTCTTGGGCATAGCTAGGCTGTGAAAACTCAAGTTCAGATGGTTATCTATCTTGACACCCAAGCCTCTTTCAGGATAGCCATTTTTCGGGAGACAGCTATCCCTCCTCCACCTCCTCATTATACAAGAAGGGCCCTCATTTTGTCTCTAGAGTACAGCATTTTATTGCACCAGAACACACTGTTCACGAAGCAATCCCAGTCACTCAGGTCCTGTTCCTTATCTTGCACTCCACCTAATCTGCGTGTTATCTGAGGACTTTATGAGTAATGGTTTTTTCTTTTTTCCCCCGGGTCACTGATTAAAGTTAAATAGTGCTATGCTAAGGACCTACTACAAACATACCTTCTGGAAGCGCCTCTTTTTTGCCTGCCCTATTTTGAAACCTTCCAGTTAGGAAGTTTTGAATCCAGTTCTCATGGTGCTTCTATTAAATATCTGCATTAACAAAATAATAAAGCTGGGACAAAACCACTCAACTTCAGAATATAGTGAATCAAATATCTGGGGCTTTCACAGCTGATTGCAACAGATCTCAGAGAAAAATAGAGCTACCAACTACCATGCAGATAGCTTAAAGCTTATTTTAAGTGTCCAAGGGTCCATATCGAGCTGCCTGCTTTGCCACTGTCCCTCTGAGAGCAGAGCTGCACATTTCGCAGTTGCTGCTGGAGGTGTCACAAACCTGCCACATTAGCGTGCCTGGGGGGAGCACCGGCAGCACATCCAGCAGCAGAAGAGAAAGCTCCTACTCCCAGAAGAAACTCCTCAGGGTTATGTAGGGTGGCCTTCTCCAGATTAGACAAACCAGGGTTGTGCCTCTGAAGCACAGAGCAGCTGGTCCTCTTAACTCTTCTCAGTGGGGTCCCCTAATCCTAACATGATAAAATTAGATTATCTGTAATGCAAGGAGATTTAAGTGCAATGAGAACAACGTTCTCCAAATGAGTACGACAGCAGAGTTACAAGACCATGCAAGACATGCCCCATTGCTTACGCAGTGTCGAGCGGCCCCAGCACGAGCTCAGCCAGCTCCACCGTGCAGCTACAAGCCTCACCCCACTCACAGCATGCAGCTGCACAGGACAACCATGCTTTGCAGCCCTACTTGAAGAAAATAAGGTGTTTTAAGGGTATGCTTGCTGATCTGTATTATTACAAGTTATTTTCTGGGGTTATTCCATAGTTTCTTCTAAATCCTAGAAAACTGTACACTGTAAATGAGGGCTTGCCACTCAGGTGGAGAAGGGGCAGGACATCATCCAGACAAGATGGTAAGATGCAGTGATGAAATGCACCCCTCCTTCTACATCTTCACAAAATGATGGATCAGGAAACCAGCCAGCACCTTCATCTGCCACCAACTAGACCTCACACTCCCCATTTTGTGCTTAAATGACATTTCGGTATATCAAAATATCGTAATTGCCAACTCTTTCTGCTGCTCCATAGCCTCTTTAGAAAAGCCACAACCACAGCCAACATTGTGTTTCCACACACCCTGTTAGAGGTAAGTCCCTGATGGACAAGCAAACATGAGAAAAGGGATGCAAGGAATGCTCTGAAGAAAAAGCACAATATCTAAACATACATAGTTGAATCCTCTGGGTCTAAAACTCAGAATTCATCCTTGTGACTCCAGTGCCTGCCACTGCACTGCTCTTCCTCCCAGCAGCACCGCCACACTTGCACAGTGCAACAGTCAATGAAAATTTCTACCATTTGTCTCTTAGATTGCTGCTAGTTCTCAATCAAAGCAAATTTTATTCTTCAAGAAGTGCTCCTGATGGCATAAAATCACATGCAGCTTAACCTTTAAAATAACTTTGATCTTGAGCCACTCCAAACCTAAGATCTGGAAACCACATACTTTAAATGCTACTCAGGGGTCTAAACAGCCAGTGCAAGGAAAGAAGTGAAATGTATTTTTGCTGCCTCTGCGTACTGCAAAGAAAGATGCCTATTTTCCACACTAGTGAGACATTTTTAAAAGGATTTCTGGTCTGCTGTGAAGTCTCACCTGCACACAAAGACAGAAATGACTCAGGAGCGAGGCACGTCCTCCTTTGCCTTAGCGGGGTTTGTTCTTCCTTGTGATGACTGATGACCCAAACTGGGGTCCCTGGATGCTTATGGTTAACAACCCAATTCTTCAACAAGTTTACACCACAACAGAAAAACCCATCTGATACAGAATCCAGCTGAAGACGTGTTGTGCCTTTGAAGCCTGAAGTATTGCAGCATGCACTAACATTAAAATAACATTAATGGATCAATGACACCAATGAAAACAAAAGTAACTTCACCTACAGAACAGCGACGGGATGACTGACCGGTCCTTGTCAGTGCTGAGATTCTGTACTAAGGATGGAAATAAAAGGCATACAATTCCATCTAAGCAGAAAGAAAACCTAAGATTAGCTGCAGAACAGGTGTCTGTAATTCCCCCACATCTAGAGAAATTAAATCCCTGCTTAGATTCCCTGTCCCGCTTCCCAAAGCTTTATAAAGATAGCCCTGGCTAAACTTCCCAGGGGCAACAACCTGGAATGTCTCACAAGACCATCAGGATAAAGCTGTTAATGATAAATTCATGCAGGGGTGTAGGAAATCAATAAAAAATGGCAGTTTCATGGGCAACATTACATATTACACAGTAGCCAGAACCTGAATAGCACCTTATCCCCACCACTGAGCACATCCCGAGGTCGAAGGAGGGTGCTGCTTTTCTTTGTACCTGGCAGGAATAGCCTGGAGTAAGCCAGCGAGCAGGCAGCGAGCCTGGGCGAGCAGGTCCCGGCAGCAGAGACTGGGAGCTTTACTACAACATCCAGCTCAGGAGAAGCTGACAGCTCTCTCACGTCAGTCCCACACAACTCTGCAAGGAGTTTGCATGCTCACCGGCGATTTTTCTTCCTTACATTTTCTCCACCACTACTGTTGGAACACCAAGGAAAGTACTTGGCAAATTTGGCTCTGTCTTTTTTTCAGTGGCCTTCGTGTCACTAGAACTGACAAGCGCCCTATCCTGCCTGACAGGAACAGCCACAAGGACTTCTTGAAGCGAGTCTGTGATACAGGCCAGGCAAAGCTCCTCATTTTCCTTTTCGCTCCAGTAATAGCTCTGAAAGCACCACAACTGCATGTCTGCCCCATGCAAAGTTTTTGTTAAAACACTGCTGCAATGATGATTTGACTCATCTTTTGCAGAGATAAGGTTTTCAATATATTCATAAGAAGACTTATCAAAAAATTATATAATTGAGCATTACTGATGCTTGCCAATGTTTTTAGCCATGTCAGTGTACAGCCTTTATCTTGTCTGGCAAAAGTTGGCAGGTTAAATCCAACCTAGACACTTGAGACTGCACAAATGACTGCTGACAGTCAAGAAGCTAAAGCATCAAATCACTGTAAGTGCAGGCGCACTCTCTCACAATCATTTAATACTTCAAGGCAAATAATAAACGTGCCTCACTTCCCCACAGCCTTTACCCAAGTATCTCCCTGAAACTTTGCTGGAATTTGGACTAGTGTCACCATCTCGTTTTCAAAGAATCTTCCTTTGACCTCCATCGCCAACAGATTTCCCGCTCCCCTCAATGCCTTTTTTTCGTTTGTTTCTTTAAAGGAAAAAAAAAATTCCCAGGTCAAAGAGCCCTCTCACCTTGCACTACTTATTCTATTAGTATCTACACAATAAATTGAAAATACACTGTGCAATGAGGGTAGCACATTCTATACATACCATAGGGAAAATCCACGAACAGAAAACTTACTCTGAAGAGAAGCAAGTGAAAAGAATATGAAAAGCAGATCAAGTACAGCTCAACCAATCAATCTTTTCAAACTTTAGAAGAGAATTGAAGTGGCCATAAATATCTAGCTAATGAGGGCTTTAATGGGATCTGTGCTCCTAACTCCTTCAAACTACTAAAAAAAAAAAAAATCTTAACGTCAATAGTGCCAAAATCTTCAAGAATTTTATATTTGCTCTGCTTATACAAACCCCAGACATTCTTACAACCATCCATTCCCTTTGCTCATAAATATTTATCTAGTTGGAGCCAAGTGCATAAATGAACCTTCCACCCTGCTTATGGCTGTTCTCCCTTTAATCCTTAATCCCTTTGCACTATCTTTCTTGTCTCTAACCTGCAGAAGAATCTGGCTGTTTGCATTTAATTCTTCTTACACATGCCCTGGAGCACAAATGGCTTGTCAGGTTAAAGATAAAGCAAACATGTACTGCCACCAGTAGAGTAACCAGTCTTTTTGATATCAGAACACCTGCAGCCAAGGCAGGCCGGGTAATGGAAGAACGAATGAGTGAGTGATTTGGCTGAGATCTCCCCACTCAGCAAATACACGGACTTTTCTAGGACAAACCTCTTGCCTGCTACTCACACTCACGAATTCTGAAGGTGGTCCCCTTCCTCTTTTTAATCAAATGCAGCAACTCCAGGGATGGCACAGCCAGAGATGAGCCAGAGAGATTATGTCTAAACTGCATCTTGAACAACCACGCAAGCAGATCAGAGAAAGGAAAGGTATAATATCTATACCAAAGAGGTCAGCAATAAGAGGCTTGAAGCCATCAAGAGATGAGAAGGACCTGGACAGTGTTTTATCAGTACAGGCAGAAAGGTCAAGTCAGGAGGAGCACTCGGAAGAAAGAAACATTAGTATTAAGGCTTGGAGAAGGTCAGTGGAACAAAAAGAGAAGGGTTTGTCAGAGTCAAGAGCTCTGGTTCCTGAAAAAGTCCTTTCCATTTTCCTCCTGACCCACATTTCCAACCACAAAGCCTTCCACTTTTTTGGAGCTACACTTAAATTAGTCCTCAATTTCAGACCAAAGGCACAAATGAAATCCCAACACAGTTGTTTTCAGTAATAAACATCTCTCGTTATTGCTGAGGACCTCAAGACTATCCACTTTCTTCACTCCCTTAAAAGCTTTCCCTTCACTTTAAGCAATGCACTAGCTGTAAAGTCTGCCAGCTAGAGCTGCTGCTGCTGTCTGGAAATCTGATAGACCACTGCCCAAGGCAACTTGGTGGGGTGACGCTGCCAAAAAAAAAAAGCTGCCAAGGCCCTGCCCACACTCACTCCTGTGACTTAGAGAGCATGGATTTTTTTAACGGGTGTTTCTTTCTGTTGTTCTTTCCAATCAACTTGTTATTACTGTTCCTTCAGAACAGAAAAATTTAAGGTTTTGGAAAATGTATCTAAGCATGCAACTGCATCATCTGGCAGATTAGGCATTTAACTGCAAGGATAACATTACATAAATCACTGTGATGAGCCTGTTGAAGCACAATGTTTCCACCCTGCTTCTATCCTGAAATGTCAGATTGCCGAAAAACGTATCAGATTTTGACATAATTTGGAAAATATTTATCCTTATTTCTTTCAAAAATCCTCCCTTAAATCACACACCCCCCCCCGCTTCAGCCACAGCAACAAAAAAAAAGAAAAAAGAGGGAAAAGTGGTGATCAAAAGAGAATAAGTGAAACCCCTTAAACTGCAGGAGCCCCTGGACGACTGTGCTGTATTTGCAAACAATGTCCCCCCAGTCAGCCTGAGAGCTCCCAAACAGAGATTTGGGGTAAACGTACACTGTTGATTCTTTGATATAATTAACATTGTTTGTCTCAGCGTCAGTAAAAACAGGCTTTTGCCTGCTAGCAAAATTTTTGGCTATGCACGCTATTGTTTACTTGAATGAAAGGCTAAAGGGCTAACTGAAGCTTTTTTCCTGTTGTGAAAATTTCTTTACAGTGTATCAGTTTATGAACAAACCTTGCTAATCGACACACACAAAGCATATCCCTTAAAAAAAATAAACAAAACCTCAGAAAACCAAACCTGATCTAATTGTTTTCTTCCAACATTTCTCAAATAGTTTCAACAAAGCACACAACTGTCATTCAACATCTGCTTACAAAAGTCTTTTTAAAGCCTTATGAAAATGTATCAATGTACCTACATCCACTGTTGTATATTTACCTGGCTTCTTGGAAACCTTAGCCCTGAATAAATAACTACTTGAAAATGCCTCATTTTGGCACAAATGCTTCCTGTTGTTTCAGCCATTACAGGAAAATTAAGCTGTGATCCACCTGCTAGCAGCTAGCAGGTAGGAACAGAGAGGTGATGCCCAGAACAGGTAAGGCGAAGGCTCCAGGGAACTCCGCAGTCTGGCAAATACGTGCTATAGCAGCAGGGGGTATGTTCTTCCGATTGCTGGAACAAATCCACTAAAAACTGCTAGAGGTGACCCAAATACCTCTCTGTACTCCCCAAATTTGGGAGAAGACCTAGATTTAAAACGGCTAAGTTTTAACTTACTCTTTCTTGAATTTATGGGTTTTGTTCATTTGATGGCTGCTTCCTATTCAAAGGTGCAGATTCAGGACTAGAGAAATTAGGGTGAGAAATGGCTCAGTAAAGCCACTGTGACAGATCAAGTCCTCTGCAATTACTGTAACGCACCGTCCACAGTGGAGGAGTTTATCACCACCAAGGAACAAGACCAACAAAGCCTTCCTGCAGTGGCCCCGAAGGGCCGGGTTCGCAGGGCTGGCAGTGAAGTGCCAGGGCAAAGCCCTGCCTCAAGTTTGAGATTGACGGGCAGCGTGAGAACCCCAGCGGCACCGACTGTGAGTTGCAATACTTGATTAGTAAGGAGAAGCAGCAGGTTTATTTATAGAGGCAGGACGTGCATGGAGAGAGATTCTAAAAGTTGATAATTTGGGAAAGAAACATACCCATAGAGCACTGGGACTTTGGAAGTGGCCTTTTTTCTTCTTTAATGCAATATTTGAAGTTACCTATAACAAAATAAAAAAAAAAAAAAGGAGGACTACACAAACCTTATAATAAACCTTGACTTCACACAACTAAGCAGCTGCTAAATCCTCTAATATTTCCTAACTGGGTAAATACAAAGCACTAACTACTCTCTGTCCCTCATGCCTCAGCTAGCTGACTTGGGAGTTCGCCAAGTTTAAGCCTCTTCTCACACAGCCATGGAGAAAGTTTGGGGTTGTTTTTTTGGTTTTGTTTTCGTTTTTTTTTCTTTTCCAGATAGAGGTGCTTTTTAAAAACACATCTCCAATAATCCCACTGAGCATCCTCTCACTGACATTTCATTACAGGCTGAAACAATCTGAGCACGGCAAGTTACAAATTCACAGGACAAAGCATCTGCTGCTTTAACTACTCCCCCAAATTGGTTATTAAAACTTCTAAAAGCTGAGAACACAAAGGTCCCAGGACCCTGTCTGCCCACTGGAGCAGCCAATCTTTATGTGTTTAAACACCGTGCTTTCCACTTCATGCCTCCACCAGCTGCTTTCATTTAGATGCAGGTCACATTCACACAGACTAGAAAGCATCACAAACTCGTACAAATTGCTAACATGGGAATTCAGGTCCTTGAAACTCATGCACTGCAGCCAATGGACAGTCTATCATTTCTCCATTAGATCTTTAAATAATAATAATACTGCTATTAATAAATAGAATGCCTTTCTTTTTCAGTACAGGTTCCTGGTGTCTAGGATAACTTCGCTATAGATTGTTTTTAAATTTTTTTTAATAGATTGACAAATCTATTAAGCAGCCATAAAATACAAAAGTTCAGTGTCTGAGGAGACATGAATTTTCTTGTCAATCCACCAGTCACACTTCATACATGCTTGCAACATTTCAGGAGTGGGGGAAGGAAATTTGGGGAAGAGCATCAGTTGAAACTGGTTTCCAATGGCAGATCAGAGAGCACACAGGCAGCAGCAGAGAAACATATGTTTGAACCCAAGCCAAAAATCTGGCTTCCTTAAGAAGTGTAGGATGACATGCCTCTTGTAGTGGTAATAGTAGGCTGAAAAGCGGGGGTGGAAAAATTCCCTCTGCTCATGCAGAAGGCAAATTCTGTAACATCTACCTAACAGTATTTAATTCAGAACAGCTGGGGTTTGGAGAAAGCCATCAAAATGACCCATTAAAGACAGTCAAAAGCTTGACACTTTATGCTTTGATAGCATTGTCTCTTCACTCACCACCGCTTTATGAGATATTTGGGAAAATGATAAATAACACATCGGTGTCAAAAACCTGAAGCACCTTGCAGGACATACACCCATACATTACTTGGTTGAGAGCTGATAAACGTCTATGCCTTTGCTATCTTACACTAACATTTCCATGGAATTGGGCATATGAAAATTGATGGTGATCAAAAGTTAATTACAATATTTATGTCAAAAATCAAAAGAGCAGAACGGTGACTTTTAGTTTGGGTACTCCCTTCACTAAGCTCAGCTACTTCCAGCAAGAGAGACTCCAAGCACTTACTCTTATCAGCAGGACTGATGGTCTGTTCTGTTCTATCCACAGTTCACAGTGGACTAATAGTAACAGCCTAGAACTGAAAAATATTGCTATGATAGCAGTCCCTCTGTTACCACCAACAGAAATTCTGAGTCCACCTGAGTACTAGAAAACTGCATAGTCAGAAAGATAATAAAAAAATATCCCAAGCAAAAAACAACCCAAAAAACCCCAGAAAAAAGACACAGATGCAAGCTCCACTGTTTCAGATGGCAGCAATTGCAATTCCCCATTTACAGAAGGCCAACACAAACTCTGGCTGAGGCCATGTCCCAAGTCAGTAGACTTAGTAAAAGCTACTGCTTTGCTTTTTTTCTGCTCCATGTCCTCCTCCTCCTCGAAATAGATTGTACTGATTAACAGTTTTGTGCCATTTGATGAAAAGATACTCTAGAAACTGGCTTGCATAGCTGCTTATACAGCAGCAAATACTGTATTTGTGGAGTACAAGCAAGCAGAAAGCCATCTGCTTGCTTGACTTCAGCAGGTACAAGTGGCTCATTCTTCGGGACATGCTTGCTTTCTTTGCTTAAGCGTTCATTGCCTGAACTGCCTTGTCTCGGATGGTTGAAGCCAATTCGTTTCCTTTTTGCATATCAAAGAGTTGATCTTAGGAGGATTGCAGGCGATGCACAGAGGCTGCTGTCCAAGCCTTGCAAGATGCTCCTTTGCACCTGCACACAGCTTATAAACTTCAGTTCCGCTACCACAACTGAGCAGAAATGATTTCTACATTCCAGTTCTTTAGCTGCTCACCAGCTTTTGTACCATTCCCGCATTCACCCAATACCTGAAGGGACTTCAGAGCAAAAATAGTCACAGTTCTTTTAAGAAAAATTAGTGGATTACAGCCACAGTCCTAAATTCAGTTGCAGCTGCCATGGATTAGCACCCTTAAAAAAAAAAAAACAAACAACACTGAAAGCCTAGAACAAGCAGCTACTCAGGTGGGAGGCAGTGTCCGGAGGAGAACACACTGCTCCTCTGTGTGAAGGATGATTTAGCAAGAGAAAGAGCTGTCTTGCAAGCTGCTGGGAGTCTGCTTCCCTGCCTGTATGTTTCTATTTCATAAGCCTGACCCACCTCAAATTCGAAGATATGCTTTGTTAAATACGAACAAGATATCAACCCACGGTTACCTGGAAGCTGCTGCTTTGTGTTCCTTGAAGAACAAGCAGCATTGATCATTATCTACATTTCAAGACTGCCCCAGAAGCAGACAAATTCTCCAGAGAGAAAGATTCTGTTTTCATGTTGGCACTTGTGGAAGTAAACAAGCAAACGGGGAGAAATGCAGAATTTGTATTACTTCTAGACAGCAAAGCTTTTCGTGAAGTGTCAGCAGTTTTGGTTTTGTAGGCTGTTTTTTTTTTAAAAAAAGAAAAAAAAAGCAAGCCTCAACATGTTTCTTCTTGGTCTCAGTGTGAAGTCACATGCAAAATGAGATCAGAACTAAGCTTGTCATTGGTATTCCTCCATCCAAAAGGTGACCAGATTGAAGCCTGAAAATTAAGTGTTCATAAAGTAGCATTTTCCAAACCTGCCAATTCCCACTACTTCAAATGACAGCAGCTTTGACAAAGAAAATGCTATTCTGCTACTGCCAAGAATTAAGAAAAACCTTCTTTCTTAAAACTGTTTAGGTTCCTCGTTGTTTGTCTGGAACCTGAAGGGAATGCAAAGAGAACACAGGTGAGGAGTAAGAGCACTACTTCTTACTGGGAGGGTTTTTTCTTTAATTTTTTTTTCTGATATAAGGAAATAGCTCTAGGTGCAAAATACACATGGGACTGATTCTTAGAGGGTCCACCTCTAAGACCACTGCCCAAGACCAGTGCAAGGCAAGCTAATTTACTCATTTTTTGGCTGTGTTTTTCTTTTTAAACACAGTAACATTTCATCTGAATTTCAGCTTGCAAAGCTAATGTGCATGCTCAACTGCTGAATAATCCATGGATTTAAGTGTCCCTAAATACACAGTGAAAAGATGGATTACCCATTAGGATAAAATAATATACACAAGTCCCTAAATACATATGTACACTGTAGTACACATTTTAAATAATCTCTGTGTGTGAATTTAAATTATAATATGCATGCTAAAAAGTTTCAAAAGACATCTTTACAAAGGAGCCATTACCACTGTGTAAATAACACATCATTTAAAATAAATTCTCTGAACTCCCATGAAAGGTTCTTTTTCGGTCAACATAAAAAAAAATAAAAGAAATGAACACATATATAAAATACAAATGGTATTATGGGTTCAGTTTAAACTCAGAACAGAGTGCATGTGTGAGAGGAGGGGATTATTTGGTTCCTAACACGGCCTATTTCATATTCCTGTACTTTTGGCAAGAAACCTTGCAAAAAATAAAGGGCCTGACGAATTAATAAAGTAATGATTTACAGTCTTTGCAAACTGTGACCTCTTTCCAATTTTCCAGTGGATACCTTAAGAATTTTCACATACAACCACTGCTCTACAGCACACCCAAACTTGCTTTTCTTAATCAACTTTCATGGACCCTTGATAATTATCCACAGATTCTAGACCAAAAAGGCTAAAACCTTCCTTCCAGACATCGAGACAGCGCTATATGGAAGAAACAGAAACCAGTGCTTTGGAGGAAGAAAGCTTTGATCAAGAGGGCTTGGGAAGGCGTGATCGTTGAGAGACCAGTTTTAGGAGGATGAAACAGCTATGCAAAACAGGAAAGTCTTAAACATGAATGATCAGGTTTTACAACTTTTTAAACTCCAATTTTCAATAAAGTCTGTTTGGCGTACACAGTTTTGGCAAGTTTAAGTTTGGTATAATATACTAGAATTTGCTAGTAAAACTTACATTACTAAGCACTGAGTAACAAGGTGCTTTATAGTGATACTGCAATATACACAACCGAATTCACACATGGATCCCACAGAGTTTGCACCACTAAATTAACCCATATACTTAAAGCCGTATAACTAATCCCCAGCAAAGGCCCAAAGGAATCAGACACCTAATTTCCTTCTCAGGAATATTCATATGCCTCATCTGTAGGTACTGTTCT
The DNA here is from genome assembly GCF_000690835.1 of Fulmarus glacialis. Classification (NCBI taxonomy): domain Eukaryota; kingdom Metazoa; phylum Chordata; class Aves; order Procellariiformes; family Procellariidae; genus Fulmarus; species Fulmarus glacialis. Next base: position 223,376 of record NW_009185832.1, read on the forward strand.
GAAAACCCCAGATCTAAATTATTTCTTATCACATTTCATTGCTGAAAAGTAAACATACTGTTAACTATCCCTAGCACATTTGTGTTTGAAGGCATACCTTCGTATGCTAATTCCTACACACATATCGAGCACAATGATATGCCATCAAGTACACCAATATGACAAAATCATAGCTCTGCACTGAATACATGCAGAAAAGGGAAAATCCACTTTCATTCACTCTGCAGTGAGTGGCTGAAATAATTGCCATCACAAGGGGTGACAGACATAGGAGCACAGTTACAGATAAGCAGCTCTACTGCCACTGAAATGGGAATACATTCCCTCTTGTTGTTTTGTATCACGACACGTACCAAGCCCCTCTCTCCTGACCTAGCCTTCTCCCACACAGCTCAGTCCTTCCCTCTTCTTCCAAATAGGCAAGAAAAACAATTAGGTTTCTCCCTTTCAGGGACAGGAGATGGATGAAAACAGAGCCCTGGGGAAAGAAATAGACGGAGCTGTTTGAAGCCGATCCTGCCCAGCTCAGCTCTCGGCACCAGAGGAACTTCCACAGGGTTCAAAACTTCATGACTGGCCCCAGGATCCTGACACAACCCCAACCAGAAGTGGCATGTGCTTCTCCAAGTCATGCCTGGACACATGCCTGTGAAAAAAGCTTAAGCCTGCAACTGTTTTGCTTCATTTTCCTGGCTGCTCTCAAGTTAGTTTTTGATTCTGCCTTTCCAAAAGTGGTTTAAAGGAAAATAAAACCAATAAAAGCACACAAGAGCTGGTATACCTTCCTCCAAGTGAAGCTGAAGAGTGAAGGCACAAAGCCTTTATTCTAAGCAATCCCTATCACAATCTGCACTCTAAAATTTTTAAGATACATGCCAAGTCTTGCTTATGCAGCGTAACTCCAGCCTAGGCCCTGCACCCTCCGCTTGCTGTCAACACCCGCATGTCCTCTTTCGCTCTCCCAAAAGTTACTCCCATTTTCCATCGGTTTAGGGTGGAAGCAGGGGAGCTGCACCCGACCCAGAGTCAGCGTTCATTGCCAAACGCTCCCCGAAGGGCTCCAGCACCTGAGAGCTGGGTGGGGAGACAGCAGAACCCAGGCCACTAATAACCCACCATTTACATGGCTAACCAAGGATGCCTTGGTGAGACAGATTTATCTAAACCACATATTAATATAATTTGGCCTAATATTTAGCACTTGATTTTTTTATTTTTTTTTTTTTAAGTTGACCTAACTTCAGTCCTCAGCCAGTGGAAGCCTTGTGCTCTCAAAAGGCAATGTTAAAAAGAAAAAACAACAAAAAACACACCCAAAGACCCAGTGAATTTGGAGCGTGGCAATAGGAAAAACTGATGCATAGCGTCTGCTCTGCAAATTATTTTCCGCATGACATTTCCCCCCCGCCTGTAGACTCCCTGTAGACTCCCATTCCTGTAGACTCCCATTCCGTCGGCTGCTATTTGGGTTACTGGAGAAGCCAGAAGCCCTGTTCTAGGACCCGGTCCCCACCGTGCTCTCTGCCACGCGGCCAGGATGACGCAGCCGTCTACAACCAGCCCTCTGACACAGGGGACAGAGCCACGCAACTTAGAAAAATACTTTATTCATAAAAAGCACATATTTACAACCCTAAGCAAACTCTTTAAAAGAATATATTCGCCCACACAGTGCTGCTGAGAGGCACGCAAGAAAGCGATTTTAAGAGCTCTTTAAACTGGAATGTAGACGGATCAAAGGTGAGCTCGGGTTTTAGATTCAATAAGCTATTGCTCCACTCTTCGCTCTTGACGGTTTGGCCTGAAACAATCCCAGCCAATCCTTCCAAGCTGAGCCCGACTACTTTAAGACATCTTGCTTCAAACTGATTAACGTTGAGGGAACTCAGAGCTTCACTTAGGGCTCCTTCCAGAGAAGAACAGTCAGCTTTTGAAGACAATATTTTTCTGGGCTTTGGTTTAGATCCGTTTGCCAAGTTCTTCATTACCACACGTTTTGGGGGAGGGAGGGGAGGGAGGGAGCATCCTCGTCATCTTTGGTGTTTCTACTGGTGTTTTGGGAACAAGCTGCTTACCTAGCCTAAGCAGAAAGGCTGAAATTGCTGAATGAAGACAGCACAAGGCCTCTGCAACACAGAAGACAAATTTTACACATTCTGTCAGCGCCAGTACTAGCATGGAAAAAGTGAAACCTTTCTTAGGAGTGAAAGGGCAAATGCAGAACAAACAATTACAAAATGAGATCAAAAAGTAAAAAGGAAAAACAGACGCCTTAAACTTTCACCCTCATTAGGTCACGAGCTTCAGCAATATTTTTTCCGTTTCAGACCAACCTAACTTTGTTTATAAAGAAAATTCTAATATACATCATTCATATTCTAGACACTAACGCATGTGCATCCAATACTGTGATGCCTCAAAATACAAAAGTTGATTCTTTTAGTAAAGTGACATTCCCCAGGAAGTGCAAATTTTAATCAGGTTCTATTTTCTTTCTTTTGCTATTATTCAAGTATAATAACAAACTTGTGTAATTTAACCTAAAAAAAATGATAGACGACAAAAATTTGGTACATGAACTGGAAAAAAAAAATCATTAAGGGGATTTCTAAATCCCTGTTTAATGAAGCATAATAGATTGGGTTGTTTCTGTTCTTGTTTTTTTTTGTAAGGTGAGTTTTGGGTTTTTATAGTTTTTCTATTGTTTCTATAATTTTTAATACAGCAAAGCTTTGCACGGAAAATTCAGACTCCTACAGCATTCAAATTACTACTTAGCCTGATTAAAACTTGAAGTGCATGGGCCTCACTTCCTCGCACCGTGCACCTCCAGGACAAGTCTGGGTCTGCCTCGCCTGTAGCCTGCCAAGAGGTGGGTGAGGACAGCAGGAGGGGAGGACAGCGGGCAAGGACCTCTCTGAGCCCTCTCTCGCAGGGCAGCTGCTGTTTCTTCTTAAGAAGAAGCCCTGAAAAATCCTTATTCCCTCCCTCTACCTTAGTACAGTCCTTTAATTAATGTCTTTGCAGGCAGATCAGAAGAATAGAGTTACCTGAAGACATCAAGTATATCTGAGCAATTCAGAGCGTATCAGAGCTAAAAAACCTTAGAGAATGCCATACAGCTACTCCTGAAATCGGTTTGGTCACCAGTTTTCACTAAGAGATGACACCAACCTGCAGCACTTCAGCTAAAATATGACAGTTGTGAAATTACTAATTAAAGGAGGGTGGGGGGATGGGGGGTGGAAAAGTTGCCCACTGTCACACGTGTTCTACAAGCAGTATTATTTAAAGAAATATTTAAAAGATCATACTTTAAACATTATACACTTTTGTTATGCAAAACTCAAGACAGTTTCTGCAGCCAGAACTGGTGAGTTGATAAAATTAATAAATCATGAATAGTCTGAATTTCCAGCCTACAAGAGAAAAATTACATCATTCACATTTTCCATGAAGATAGGAATTTGCCATCTTTCCTCTCCAACAATTTTGACTTTTGTTCAGCGTTGGAAAAAGTCTCACTCCATATCCTACTGTCAGTCTTGGGCATCAAAAGTTAACTTGCTGCTTTTCTTACGGCAAGCATTTCCTTCTTTTGAGATGGAAAGCACATAAGAAACTCACTTGATTCAAAGCTCGTCTTGTGCTGCTTTTCTTTATCCCTAGAGTAACGTATTGGTTTTTTAAGCAAAGCAAACAGAGAGGATTTAGTAGAATACTATTTCTTTTGTTTTATTGCTCCATTAATTTTATTTATGTTCAAATGTTGCTTTTATCAATTTGGTATGAGGGGGAGAGATGCATCAGGAGGGAGAAACATGACTGTACTTCAAAATGAGGCATTGGGCAGAACAGGAGCAGAAGATGCCTGAACCACCTAAAATGATCAGTCATATTAATACAATGCAGTTTTGATAGGTAGCAATTACAGGGTAATGGATAGTCCAAGCATTATTCAGAAGCCTGCTGCAACCATACGTTTAGAACTGTGCCTTTATGTTCCTTTCTGCAGATATACATTATTTAAGAAGAGGAAAAAATTCCTTTCTTAGCAGTATATTTTGGATTTTCTAGTCTGTGTCTCTTTAAAGTCTGCCACTGCAGAAAAGATGACCAGTTTCCCCAGATTTATTTCTTTATACTGTTATTTTTGATCACTCAACTGTGCCTCGGTCAGCAAAGCAATAAATACTCTTATCTTAAGGAACTGTAACGGTAACACCTCACCAGGACCTAATTAAATACTAACTAAAAAAATTCCAGCATGAAACAGACGCTCTTGCTAACTGAACCCACTACACAGTACACTTCTGGGTTAACATGCTGCCATAGAGTTTTTTCTTACGTGATACAAAGGACAAGTTTTTTAAGGCAGCATCCTTGACAGCATGAATTGGATAGAACCGAAGCAAAAGCAAAGCACCTAGCTACAAGAAATGAATGATGATGGAGACCCTGCAAAAGGCCTTTCCTAATGACAAGATATTACTGCACAGGTTAATGAAAACCAAATACCAATTTAACATGCTAACCTTTGAGCAAATTGAGTTCAACTAATCAAGAGCCCTCCAAAAGGGTATTTTGAACTAAGAGAAAAGACTGGAAAAATCATTTACATAAGATGGCTAGTAATGGTGCATTTAATGGCATTGGTGATAGGGAATTATACTAAGGAAATGAACACATCACGTATGACCTACTCCCTAAATTTTAATTAATTTAATTTATTCCCTAAATTTTAATAGGGATGTCTCCAAACAGCCAAATTCTACCGACTGGTAGTGAAGCACAATTCGTGTTAACAAGCAAGGCAGTAACAGACTCTTCCTCAGGACACCCCTCCCACAGAATTTTAAACCAAAATAATATCTAACATCCAAACGCAGACTGGACAACTTCATTGCATAAAGGACTCTCTACATCAATTTTGATAACTAAAGGACAGTCCACCTCTGGATCAGATCATGCACTTCCCCCTCTGAACTCCTCCGGCAGAGAAGAATATTTATTACCCATGATCTGCTATTTCTTTATGGACTCTGTAGGAGGATGTGACACCAATCTCCGAGTACCTCTGCCTGAAGATTACTGGATAAATAAATCCTCACACACTTCTTTTTAAAAGATTACCCTGGCAAACATACTTAGAAAAAATCCTGAGTTTGTGCAGGTACACGTGCAAGGCTGTGTACGTACCTGCCCTCACCTTGTCCCAAGCAAGGGATTTTTGATGTCCATTTAGCATGGCTCAAGTACAAGAAAACAAATCTCCTTCATCAGTGCATTCTTAGACTTTTTTGTTACATAGGATAATACCACTTTTCGTTTAGCTGTCTGGATAAATTTCTAACTACCATAAAGGTGAAAAGATACAACTGTCTTTCCACCCCCTATGAGCACGCACAAGAACGGCACTAAGGTTTTTCCCCTGCTGTTTCCCGCCCACTCCCACCAAATCTCATAGCCCCCCAAACAGGTTTGAAAGTCTGCTTTCCACCACCACCTCCACATACTCTGAAGATTACTGGAAACAATTCAGCAGCCCCCAGCTAAGCACCACACCTGTGATTTATCACTTACCACTCGCACCGTGGCAACTGTGAGCTACATACCCTTGTTTGTCAAACAAAACAGCATCAAATTACATGGCTGGGAATGTGTCCAGCATCTCGTAACAAGTCCTGGTCTTAATAGATGCAAGATGTTAACATCACAATAAAATCGGGGCACATCATCTTTAGGAAATACATTTTAGAAGAATATTAAGCTCTGCAATATATTATCTTTGATAGTATCAGATAACGCAGCCCTTATACCAGCCTTTTTGAGGAGGACAGAGGAGCAGGCATTTCTCCCCTGAAGATTTCTAACACAGCAGAGAATAGCTGGCAAGTAACAAATGCTTGCTTTGGCAAAGCATATAACGCCGCTGGTTTGTGCATTTGCTAATATTTTCAAACTCCTTAAAAATGACCTTACACACCAGGCACCTTTGGCTTTACTAGCACATCAGCGTTTTCTTCAAGCACTCTCAGTCCAGCCAGGTAACTGCCCAGTGGAAAGACAACGAGATTATCACCTGAATGAACATTCAAACAACATGATTAGTGGAAATAATCTGTACAAATATAAGGGAGGCAACTGTAATTGAGCACATTTAGTAAGACAATATGAGGCCTTTACCCAGGAAAGCATCAGTGAACAATGGGCCCTGAACCTACAACAAAAGCACTTCAGAAACTCCACCCAAGAGGCATAATGACCAAGCTTTCAGTGACGCTCCTGGCTAGCGTTGCGCTCACTGCATTTTAAGCCTTTAATAAATTGGAGTTTTTTATTTTTAAAATGTCATCTGCTGACTTTCACTTTGGAGAAGTGCTGAACTATTGTAACAGCCACCTAATGGATGCACTTTAGCGCTTTCTTGAATTAAAGAAAGATATACAGAAAAGAGTCATCAAAAAAAGACACTAGTCACCGGTACATGAAACTACTTAAATCTCCTACTTACGTTTCAATATATCATGCTGTGAGTCAGATACCCTCCTCCCTTTCAGTTCAGCTAAAGTTTAAGTAGTGTGATCCTTGCTGGCTGCACTGAAAGCACTAACCTAAGATTTTTGGCTAACAGCTGCCCTTCAATCCTTTCATTTTTCTCTTCATTACTTATTCCTGTTTCACTGTCTGAACAGTAAGAAACACATTATGAATCTAAAGTTTTCCAGTACTGGGAACCCTTACATTCATTTGAAAAAAAGATCCCATGGAAATGTGCCTACAGTTAATAAAAGACCCAAACCTTTTGTGAAACTATACCTTACAGTTAAGGGATTACATAATTAGAACATAATTACTCAGCCATATAATGTGTCAAATTATTGAGAATGATTATTTGTTAAACTACAGATAAAGAGAAGAATGAATAAATCTGGAGCCACAGATAAAACCAATTAAATGAAAGTCCTTCCCTTTAGCATTCTTCTTACACTTTTGAGATCATCTCTGTATCCAGTACTAGTTTACATGCACAATTGCTGTGATAAAACTTTTACACTATATACATAGCATAAATCCCAGTAGTAAATAATTCAGTACAAGAAACGGCTGCAAAGAGGGACAGCTGGTGCTGACAACGCTATCAGCGTCTTTTCTACTACATGACATACAGTCAGTTATGAGTGGAGTAAGATTATGGAGAAGACAACACAAATTCCAGGTTAAGCTTGGAGTTGTTAAGGGATTTCACTTATTACTTGAATCAGAGCCAGCATCCTTTAAAGTAATGTTCAAAATGAAACTACCTGTCTTCAAAATAGACTGAGAAGGTCTTCGCATACAAATTCAAAGCACGCTAACAGAACACCTAAAACATGCAGAGAAAGACGACACCCTTCTTTGTCTGGTGTAAATCCTAAAACTCAGTTATTGCAGAGAATATAATTTGACTAACGAATTCAGTCAAACGTACCTTATAGTATACGGAAGAGTACAACAAAGGGTAGGAACCCACATAGGCAACCTTGGTGGCCTGCCAAGTAGGCAGCCCTGTTGGGGTCAGTACCACAGACACCTCCCGGACCAGCACAACCGCAGCTTGTCCTAAAAGCAGCTGCCTGCCCTCCAAGTTACAACAGGCCTCAGCAGAGTGATGACATACAGGAAAGCTCAGCAGAAACAATAAGGAATGATAAGAACAAAAGATTTTAAAACAGTCCCTGAAGAAGCACTTACTTCAAATTAAAAGCCACACACGGTCTCTCTGGCACATGGATTAAATCATCACCCCTAAGCTGTTCTGCGTTTCCAATTCGTGGATTTCACCCCATAAAAGAGCCTTCCCACCTGTACATCTAGAATTAGAGATTTTATTGGACTTCCTCGCAAGTGCACCTTGATTTTTTTCCTACTCCCCAAAGCTCATTAAGTCACAAAAAGAAACAGTCAGTTTTGCTACTTGATCATGCAACATACAATGCTTTTCCTTACCCACTAGAACATAGAGTTACCAAGAGTTCTCGCAACTACAAACAAAACCAGACCTCAGGTCACCTGCTTTTCTCTGCCCCTTCATTGCACAACAGTACAATCTTGCCTCAATACAACTTCAGCAATGCACAATCCATCCATAAATTGAAGTGTGACATATAAGAATAGCATTATTATTCTGTAGGCATAGATAAAAATCAAGAAAGGTATTAGGTAAACTACACTGAGAACTTAGCTAGTGATAAATTAGGGATCCACCATCTTAATTAGTACCAATAATCACATTCTCTTTCAAAGAAACTGAGGTGTAAGAGACAGTAATGTCATCTTTTCCTGCACAATAATATAATATTGATTTTTTTAAACAAAGGAAAGCACACTGTCTGACCAAGTCAGAAGATTAATTATGGCCATTTTAAAGGCCCTGAATGTAACATTGGGCCACACCGCTCACACTGTAGCAAATTTAAACAAAGATAAATCCAGTCAACGTAATCTTTTAACTGAGGTATGAGATTGGGAATCAATGGAAAAGGGTCCCAGTCTCAGCACCTGACCCAGACGCCTAATAGCAATATTCATCTAGCTTACAGCAGTGCTGAATAAAACAAAAACATTATGTAAAATACTACATACGTCAAATATAAAGTTCTATTAATACCACTGCTTTAAAAGACATTGATTCGTCAGTATTTGCTTTTTAGATATTATACTGGCATTTTTATTTGACAAAACCTACACCAAACTCCCCAAAAATCCAAATTTGCATTATCAAAACATCGATCTAACAGCGATACAAAGTTTCAAAGACGTATACAAAGTGAGTAAATAAGAACTCACTTGTGCAATAAATGTCCAAACTCGCCATAAGAAAACAAAAACAAAAAAACCCACTGAAAGTAAAGAACTCCACCCTTAAATTACTATCACACGAATGAAAATGTAGTATCCATTAGTCACTCAGCTTCCACTGTACCATTGCGAACTGACTCACAGCCGTCTCCTTGAAGCCAACAGCTGCAGGGCAATCCCCTACCCAAGGGGCTCGGGGGACAGGAGGAGTTTTGCCATTCTTTACGGACCCCACGCACCGCTGGAGTCACACAGCCAGAGCCCTACAGCTGCACAAAAAGGTGCGGTAAACCTTCATTGCTATGGAAAATTGAAAGCAATTTATAAAAATTTAAATTTATAAATTTGAAAGCGTTTTTATAATCTCATGCTAAGGAGGCATTTCACTGCTGCCGTGGTGGCCACTGTCATCTTTCCACACTTGAGACCACCAGCAGACCCAGAACCACTAAAGGTGGTCTTCAATAACACATATTCTTGTTTTCAGAAAAGAATAACATCTCCAGTATTTACAAACAGCATGGGACATGTTATGAAATGCTGAATAGCTTACCAGTTACTTCTAAAGGACCTTAGAAAATTCATGTGTCCAGGGCCTTAAAAATGCACTGCTCATCATTCTAGTTAGAACATCATCAAAATACCATTTGCCTTTTTATAAGCCCAATTAGCCCCCAGATCCCTCTCATCACTCTCGCTTTTTCTCGCTGGTATCAGAAATCATTACATTTAAACTTGATGCATTTCAGAAGGAAACCAGAATGGCTGAATTTTTGTATTTATTAATACTGAATGAAGACATCGGTACCTCAGAAGCACATAGTTATCTAAGATTATCTGTTATCTTTATGCAGAAAGCATGTCTCCACTAAACAAGAAGTGTATATACGATCAACTAAATTGCTGCTGAAACTCACATGACGTTTAGATATTTTACTTAATGTGAGAAAAGCAGCGCTACAAGCTAAAACAGTTAAATGTCTATTACACAATTTGTGCCGTAATATAGTATCAAATTCAACAACACTGAGCACACCATCCAAGCTTGATTTATTGCAGCTAATTGCTAATTAGGGTTATTTTTGAAGCACTGCTGTTTGCATTGCACCAGATTTGCACTTGGGGAGAAAACAGGATTTACAAGGTCAGAATGAAGTTTAAACATTTGTATACAGACTGCTTCACTCCCCTCAGTATTGCTAAAAGGTCTTAGCAATCTGAAGACAACAGTATTTACACATGTGATGTTATTAAAACCGGGCACTCCCAACTTTGTATAAAGCAGTTATTAACATGCAAAAATTCAAAGTAAGATTGCAATGGTTACCCAGACAACTTTCTAATTAAATAATGGCAGTAATATCACTATGCTTTCAATGTACTACATTGAAAATTGAACAGTGCCTCACTAATAATGCATTGGTCATTTGCATAATCTAAAGACCCTGGCTGCCAATATCAGCTATGGACCACCATGTCATTAACCACGCACGTCCCACATCCCCTCCCATGACCAACAATTACAAAGACGAGCACGTCAGTAATTCATGGGAGCTCCTGTTTCAAGCTCCTGCCTATTAAGACCTATTTAAGCATTGTTAGTAGTAGGATGATCCTCAAGATCAAAACTTGGCTGTTTCTTTCAGAAATCAAACCCCACTGTACTGTTCCCAATTTTAGCATCAATCTTCCCATTCCCCTGGCAGATTTCCATCTGGTGTTTTAGGCACCATGGCAGCATGTCTACAACCAAAATGCCATCGTACTAACTAGAGCCCAAGCGATAAGCCTGTTGTGCTGGATTCCCTGGAGCATCTGCGATGTCTCTGCCAATGCCTAACACAGCTATATTCATCTGTACTGCGGGTGAGCTATGCTGAGGCAAGGTAAAAAGAAGGGAAGAGGACTAACCCATCTTCCAAGATTCAACTTCAGCTGTCAGTAACTATAAAAGTAGACTGTCAGAGTGCTGCAAAACATAATCCATTCAAAACTAAAGCTTCAGTTCAGTTAGACCGGATACAGAACACTAACATGCAGACTGTACAGAATTGACTATAACAAGGAAGTATGAAGGCTGAGTGACCTCTAATCAAGAAAACATGATGGGCCCAGACTTACCAAAGGTTCCTCTTGAATTATTACCTCAGTTCAGATCTATTTTTATGATTTGCTATAACTCTTTCCAAATCTTCTCTAATCATTAGCTGTATCAGCAGTATGAGAGCCATATGAAAGATAGCGCACTGTTATTTTTAATTTCAAGAGACCAATTGCATTTCCAAATATACTGCTAGCATAATCCAGTCAGGCTGTGGTTTCATAAATCCAGAGAGTTTTCTTGGCATATTATCCCAGAGATGAAAACAGCTAGTACAAAACCTCATGGGAGTGGGGATTCACAGCTTTGACTTCATGAACTCTAGCACTGGGTCATGCTTAAATGTTAAAAGAAACAAAAATGTGGTTCTTTCTATGCCTGCCCAAGGAGATGGTTCAGAGAACTTGCTTTTGGTAGGAATGAAGAACTTGAGTCTTTCCCATGTCCCTAGAAATATATTTGTATTTTGGAAGCATGCAGGAGCCTGAATGAAGGAGCTCCCAAAGCAGAGTGCTATGGAAACAGGACAAAGACACTCTTCCAGCCCCAAAGCACGTATGCTACAGCATCAGCTCTTCCTCTAGTGTGGGTACATGGTTCCCAATTGTGTCTTAATGGAAAAGATTTGCATCAGTAGAAGGCTGCTTACTGACCAGCTGTTCCTTCCTGTCCTCCGCTTTGTTTTTAAAGGAAAGCCACACTTCTTCCTATCCTCCCCCACCAGACATCTACAAGTACAAAAGGACTGCAGCACATGCCAAGGGTCAGACCTCTTCAGCACTAGTTGACAGGAAGGGGCTCGATGCCACAAGAGATGGAGTTTTCTTCTATATTACTCCACATATAATACAGATACATTGCTATTTTGAATAATCCTCCCCAGCCAACACATGCTCTCAGAAAACTTCTGCAAAATAGCAAATTTGGCTGCCACATTATTCACAAGATGTTTTGCATCAGTAGCTTCAGCTATTTCAAATGTTGATCAGGAGCTGAAGGCACAGAGATCCAAAAGCAGCTCTGCAACGAGCCAAGCCCCAGGCTGTCTCCATCATAAACGCGCTGCCCTGCGATGGCTTTGGACACGCAGCCGCCGGTGGGAGCTGCAGTCCAATCCTCCCCCTGAAATGCAGAGCACAGGTTCAGCCCACTCACTACATGGAGAAGACTGACTCAGTGGATTACGTCTGACGTCAGGATCTCTCAGGAAAGGAGTCTTTGAGGAAGTACTGGGAGGTGGGATGGTAGAGAAATACATTGTAGGAAATAGTTATTCTCTTGACTCAAGGAAAAAATCCAGCTCTGTCTGGAACTTTTGAGTAAGCTCTTAAACTCATTTACTTTTGCTTACTCCACCCTGTTATCATGCACTGTTTTACCATTGCAAATATTGTCCTTGACACAGGCTGCACATGTTCATACAGCTTTCAGCAGCATGGCCCTTTTTTAAAATCTTGTGGGCATTGCTACAACATAAATGTTCAGACTCAGAGCAATTACTTCTGACTGCACTAATGAGACAAGCACACTGTTTCTGTACTATATATATACATTATACACAAATTTCATTTAACAAGTATCTTGGCTGTGATGTAAACCCATCCCTACTTAATTTATGTTTGCACACATTTGGACTGAAAATTAAAATTAATAGAAAGCTAAAATAAATAAAAGAGCTCCTGCTGCTCTGTGTGAATGTTCAAGAAAGCCAAGAGCAGAAACACTTCATTCCCCCATAATCCAAGCACAGAGTTTGCTGATTCCCAATTACTGAACAGCCCTCTCAGACACCATGGATTGACTTGGTGCAGGGGGGTGACATGAGGGGTGCACAGAATAGAGGAATTTCTCCATTCATCAGGCAGTCTTCCCCTCTCCGTACAGAGGGGGGAATAATGCACGTAAATCCCTGGTTCATCAAGAAGTGAATAGACTTTTTGTTGCAGTCTATTACAGTTATAAAGATTCTGGCCACGCTTCCCTTACCACCACCGTCCCCTCCACCAAAATGAAACGTAGACCTTAAAAACACAGAAACAGATCAGGATTCAAAACACGCCGGAACAGCCTGGCTGCACCAAGAAGGGGAAGAAAAAAAAAAAAAAAAAAACAACCAACCTGCCAGCCCCCTTTTCAGGGCCTTATGACATCACTTTTGAGAAGTTTTGCTCAGGCAGCTGACATCCAGTTTTCGTCTTCTACTGCAGATGTGCGGCTTTCCTGCACAATAGGCGCCTGCAGCCCTGGCTCTCTTCCAGGTCCCACTGTGTGACAGTAACAAAAGGCGAAGCTGGAAGCCCTCAGCTACAGCACAGCTCTAAATGATTTAGTGACCACGGCGTCCAGACCTTGGCAGCAGCTGCTGCTTTAAAGGGACATTACCCAAGGAGTCAGTAAACCACAGAGGCAGGCGTTTTTTCACACTAGATTTGAGAAGTGCTGTTCAAAATTGAAATGGTCCTGCCACATCTCTTTAAAAACCCAAGGAGATGGGAGAGAACAGGACAGGCAGGGATTGTCATTGAAAGTTGTTAGTGCAATACCACAAAGCCTAAAAGACCATCTATTATAGTATCCTCCACTTAAGGATTTCAAGGCACTCTGCAAGCACTAGTGATGGCAACCTTCCACCTCCACGGCCATGTGTTATTTTCACTTTAGAGTTAGAAAAATAAAGCCCTGAGATTAAATCAGCCACCAGTGACCAGGACAATTTAAACCCAAGATGACAGTACGTGGACACCTTTTCTCCTAAGTGTGTGGAGAAAATTACCTCTTCACACATCAACATTGCATCACGTTATGAATTTCCACTTTCTTTGGTGCACAGTTGTACACCACCACAATGCTACAAAAGGGCTTTTGCAGAGAATTTTACACTGAACCCTATCTCCAGCTTGTGAAGGGGAGATATTTATGAGCACCAGCACGCTCAGCATTGGACATCAATGCATACCATACCTTAATGCATACTGCTCTTGGAGAAGCATATTGACAGTCCCCTGATGAACTCCACAGCAGTTTTTGAGCACCTATTTCAGGAAGTTATGGGCTAGAAGAGCTGGATTGTTTCTACACAGCACAAGATCTAAACAAATCCACAAATCCCTTCAAACCTCATGAGATATTTTACTTCCTCTCCAAGCTGCAGAATAGCTGTGCTTTTGCTACAAAACTTCTCATGTGCATCAGAGGATTAATGAACCAAGCTAGTGCAATCTTCCAAAAAAAGCCAGTGAAAACAAGGACTGCCTCTGCTCAGCGTTCAAGCCCTTCTGCCCATCGTTTCTTTTCTACCTTCTGATAACATACAGGGTTGAGGCCCTGACACAAAATGGGTCCTTGTTTAGTTCTGCAGACATGTCCTGCCACCTTCTTTCTTTGAAGCCTCCTGCAGCCACCCTGGGTAGTCATGCTATGTTCATGATCAAGGGCTGCATCGCGGCTCCAAACCTCTGTCAGTGGTCCTCCAAAAACAGGTGAACTCAGCTTCTTCCCAGAGCTCAGCTCCCCTGCTTCAAACTGCCACAGTTTGCACCACAAGCACTGCCCATGGGAACCCTGCACGCAAATGGAGGGCAAGTGATTGACCAAAAAAAAAAATCACCAAATGTCTGGTGGCAAAGAGAAATCAGTAGCCAGCTGTGCTAAGTCACACCAATAACTTAGTGCAAGAAATAAACATGTCAATTCAAGTAACAAAAAAAAAAAAAAAAAAGATTTACATGAACAGTAACTACTGTGCAGCAAATACTCAAAATAATTTCTGTCAACACAGCACTAATTAAGATGGATAAACACTCGTTTCACTAATCTTCCTCCCCCTCCTCCCTCCAGAGTAGTTTAGTTGCCCACAGGGAAAAAAACATACAAGAGGCAGCTGATAAAAGAGACGTATCAAAAAGGTGCACGTATTTCTATATGCCACAAGCAGGTAACACAGCACTGCTAGAGCTCTGTTGGAATGGGGAAAAGTACAATTTGATATTTCTCTGTGGAGTCTGAAAGTAATTTTAAAAGGACATTTTAAAGCCATCCTTCACCATCTGCAGTCAAGTGGTCATTATTTTAAAAAAAAAAAAAAAAAAAGCACTGTAATCAAAGCGCCCACTAACTGCTGAGAAACCCCATTAATCCACTAAGCAGCACTGCTCCATCCATTCACTCCACAGCCATCCCAAACAAGTAAAACAAAGCCAGGCTCACTCAGTTGGATTTTCAGCTCCTGTGTGAGCAGTGATGGTGAGAGGGGGCAAGGAATGTAAAGACATTACTGTGTTAACTCACGAACAACGGCAGATTTAACCAGGACCCAGGACGGCTCATGTGGTTACCACCTTTGGCCAGCTGCCTTGCCCCAGATTTTGGGCTTGCCTGCTGTGATAGCAATGCATGAACAGGGTTTGGGTCTGAGCTCTGGCAGTTTTCAGTCCACTACATTAAAGTGGTGTCTCTTTCAATGACTTTAATATGCAGGGAAGGGAAATGAGCAGGAGCTGTTACGTGTTCTGTTGGACCTTTCCTGCTCAGAACAGTGGGGAGGGAGGGAGGGAGAAAATGCTTTTGCAAAACATATGGTTTGAGCAAGTAGGGGCAGTAAGTGCTTTGCTCTACCAGCATGCTGCTACACACAAGAAGACATCAGTGAGAGGCAGGCAGCACAGTAGCAAATCTGGTACCAGGAAATGTTGTGTAATGTCAAACACACAGAACAAAAGAATGACTTCCTACTCCCCCAATGGAATATGTCATATCTAGCCTTACATTGTGCTCTAAAACACAGCGACTGCCTGATCAACCCAAACAACATAGAGTTGGTAGGACTGGAGATATTTTTTCCACCTCACTGAAACAAAGCTCAGGTAAATGGGAACAGCTAGCCCACGTTACTGTAGCACCAAGCTGGAAATCAGAAATCAATGCATCTTCTAGCCTCCGGCTCGCCAGAAGCATCAGGAATTTAAACAACTAAGAGCTGGCATGGGGGAAGGGGGAGGGAAAGGAGAGGGAATCACAGCATTTGTTAGGCAGTAATTTGTCTTTTAGCAGTCCTGGATGTGGTGCTGACTGACCATGTTAAAAGGGTGCTCCCCTAAGCTGGAGAAGCACTGATCCTTAGAAACAGGACAAGAAATCAAGAGCAAGGAAAAAGTAAACAACCAAGAGGAGAAACAGCAATTCTTCCTTGCTAAAGGAAATAATTTTTTTGTTGCATAGGCGCCCATGACTTCAGGTGACCGGTCTGGGTGAGGATCCGGTCCGATGCCCTTAAGTGGCAGTGCTTTCACCAGTGCTAACAGCAAAAGTTGCTCCCCACAACACATGGACCAGATCTTCCAGTTGTTCGAATGGGATGGGGCTGTGCCAGGAAACACTGTGGACTGTTTGGGTCAGGGACATTGCTTGCCTGCTGCCAGCCACCACTGCTGTTTGTCGGGCAGCGTAGAAGGGCAGAGCCATCGCTGGGATTCCTGCACAACATGGGGCAAGAGACAGGTTTATCTCCAATAATTTCACAGCATTCTCTTGCTCCATTTCCTGGTTGTTTTCCAGGGCCATTTTGTTATGCTGTAAAAGCAATACGTGCCTGTGATCATGGTGACAAGACATACCACGATGATAGTGTAGCTAAAGGCAGCAGGCTCTGCAAAAACAAGCAGACAGGTCTGCTTTGTTCTCAGTAGTCTGTCCCAGAGTCCAAGCTACCAAAAGACAAAACAGGGTTTTCCAGGGACAGAGGTGTGGGTGCCAGGTATCCCATGTATTGCCACTGACTTGTTATACGGTAGGAGACAAGTCACTATCTGCTTTGCACCACATTTACCACTGTTTTGCAAATGCAAAATGGGTCCTGAGGCTCTTCATGTTTACATGGAGAAAGATAGCAAAGGATTATTTCACAAGACTTTGAGCTCTTTCGGTAGAAGGACCATGCCTGTTCCCTGGTCTACAAAATTACCAGTGTCTCACATTTCTAGCATTTGCTAGGATCCCAGACTGACTGCGACAACTTAAACCCAACCTGAAACACATGCAGAGACTCTCAACTCACCACCCACTCCCAGAGTTGAAAGGAGTGAGGACTCCAAAAGGTTGAACTGTAACAGGCAAATGTATTTTTAACAAATTCTGTTTCTATAAATATTACAAAGCTTTCTGCTCTTTGGAGGCTGCTCTGCTCCCAGTGCTGCTGACATTACGGTGACATTTAGGAGGCCTTCACATTGCCTTACTGCCTTTCGTATGCTGGTTTTGTTCAAGGGATCAGAGAGACATATGAAGACACAAGGGCTGCTTATTCAAACTCTGCTCACTCGCTGACCTGCTGCTCATGCAGGAGTCAGGAGCACAAAGGGGCTCTCCATGTCAAGTGTGCTGGCTGCCGCTGTCTCCACCACTCTGGAATGCATATAAATGCAAAGGACACTAACCCCGAGGTGCCACCAACAAGGCACAGGGGTGAAGGGATGGGGAATTGATTTCTGAAGCTGCACAAGGCCTTCAGGTAGTCCCAGCTACTACTGTACCCTGTCCACACAACATAAAGGCTCTTCTTCATTTATTGATTCCTGCATTTGCTCTCTCTTCTTCGCTTTTTTCAAAGCTATTTTCCCCGCATCCTCTGCCCTCCCCCTCCATTTCTTCACTTCCTTGCACGCTCTCTGGAGACCACTGCCAGCACGGCTGCGAGGCCGGCGTGCAGCATGAATGGCACCGAACTGGCACGCGCCCCAGATGCTGACATCACCTCCTCTCCTGCCCTCAGCCTCCACCAAGCTGGGCTCCAGATCCTGCACCTAAAACACTGAGCGTCTAATTCACTGACTGCTGCCTTTGCGCCAGCTTCCAGCTTAATCTGTAGCTCTTCTGTTATTAAAATACATGGTGGATGTACAGCAAGAGACAACATACATTAAAAAAAAAAAAAAAAAGAAGGAAGGGTCTTCCCAAATCAGGTTAAGACAGACACCAACACTTGGGTCAGGACCCTTTAGATACCTGTTCTCGGGCATTTCACAAACACTCCAGCCCAGAGAAGCACCCTGTCCTGTCCACAAGGTAGGAAATGCCTCCTACATACCTAAACAGGTGCTAAGTGACCAGTTACCAGGATCATATCTGTACATCAGCATATTTTTTAAAAAATGCTGCAACTCTTAAAAATCCAGCTAAAAAAAAGAACAACAGAAACTTTATTAGTTATCTCCAGGATTTAGCTGTTCAGTCTCATTCAGGGTGAGCTGCCACTGGAATATCCAGTAACCCTTTCAATTAAATTTAAAGCTACATGTTCTCCACATCACAAAAAAATAATAATCACGTACACACCGTACTGTTACCTTCTGGTTCTTTCAAACAGAAATTACACTGATACTTAAAGTGTAGACTCCCTGTTCTCACTTAAGCAGGTGCTTAATTTTAGGGATGTGCTCCAAACTAGTACAACAGATCCAGGACTCACTGTACCATATGTTCTTTGGACTGTGTTTTATTTTGCATAGATATCTAATGTTTTTCTTAACAGGAAACTTCCACAGACTTTCTTTTCTTATTACAGGATATGAAAGCCTTGACAATGGTGGTGGTACAGCTCCAACAGAATTCTCCCATTGCAGACAAAGGAAAAAATAACACATCTCACTTCAGTTTGCACCAGCAAAAATGGTTTGAGGATTTGTTTGAACACTTAACAAGATGTTTTTGGCCTCCTCTGACATTTAACATAGGTATTGTCATGATAAGAGGATTGTGATTCACAAGAACTGCATACTTGAATAGGATCATTCCACAAAAATTTCAGTCTACCCTAGAAAATTGCCCATCGCTTTTTGTAATTCAATGAAAATGCAGAGTACAACAACTGTAGTTATTTAACCTTTCATCAAAAAACTGTGAATATCTGATAATAGTCAGTACAATCCATAAAGGCTTCAAGTCAACACTTTTTATAAGCAGATTTGTAAGGTAATAAATTTTCCATGACTTAACGATCAGCTTTGCCTATGAAAGCCAATGTTGTAATTCCCAACTGATTGTAGATGTTAATCTTGCAAGACTCCTGTTCTTATGCTGTGATTTATTAGCTGAATTAATGACAGATTGCACTGTTTAAAACAAGCTGCTGTTTTACACAATAACCCAGGAAGTTCTGTCCAACTGAGTCAGTGCAAGGATGGGAGGAGGGTACTGTGCAAGGTGAAACCGCTCATGATACCTGAGCTAATTTGTCTTACTGCCTTTGAAATGCAGCACTAATTGTTTAACAATTAACCCTATGACTGAACACCAGGAGAGCTGAATGGCAGCAGCTATTCAGGCTCTCTGCAGAGTTTGGGATTCACACCCAGTCTCTGCAATTCATTTACATTGAGACATTCTGCTTTATCATGGAAAACAACAGAAGATTCCCCCAACCCCCCTGCCACACACACTTACTCCTTTGGGTTTGAAGGCACTGAAAAGAAAAATCCCATATGCTTTCTGTATATATGTATGTGACCAGAAAAGGAAAACTGCAGAATAAGGACAGATCTGATTCCTCAGACCTTATCTCACTGCTACCACAAAGCAAGTGCCATTACGAGCAATAAAAGTTATAACTTTCTCTCCGGATTATTAATTCTCTACCTCTTCAGCAACATTTCTGGTGTAGGAGAGTATGTGCCACAAACATGCTCTAACAATGCAGTCAAATAAAGTGCCAACACTGTAGTGGAAACAATGACAGTTCCTCGGTTAGTCTTAGTCTGCAGGTTTTATGAATTGCAATGCTGTAATAAACGCAGACCTTTTCCTGTCAACTCTGCCATCGAGACACAATACAGGAGCTGAGAGCAGGAGCTGTGAATTGGGGGGTGGGGAAACCAAACCCTACAATCCCAGGGCGGGTACTCAGAGTGATTTCATTCTGATGCAGGAGCCCCATGTTCTGCAGTAAATGGCTCCCCCCTTCATTTGCTTTTTAAAAGCTTGCCTCTGAAGGGATCCCTCTGTTTTGCAATGAATTTGAACTTGCTTCTGTGCTTCTTCGCAAGTGCTTCAGTGACTGGAGGCACTTCCTGTGCCGCAGAGCGCCAAGTCTTGCCAATTCCCATCGAGCCATCGCTTGCAGCTCCAGTGCCTCACTCGCTCTTCCTTGCTACTCCCTGCCTAGCGAGAGCAGCGGCATATGCTGCTCTGTGGTACGGCTTCAGAGGTGAGTGTAGATTTAAAAATAAATAACTAAAATCAAATAAAGGAAGCAAAAGGATGGAGTCTTGCACGGCTGCTTCTGAACAGGTGTAATTCACAGACAGTCACCTCGGAAGAGTCACACTGAATCCCTGGGACCACTGCTGTGATCGGTTATTAAAAACTGGCCCCAGCCATCTGCTGGTGGTCAAGCTTCATGATGTGGCAATCAATTACAGCTGTTATCTTGTCCTAGCTTTGACAGATGTTCCTCTCTTTCATTGTACAGTAATTACTAGTTAGCTGCCAGCAGGCTTCACACTTTAATTGTGGCGCTAATTTGAGACAAAGAGAGGAAAAAATAGGGAGAGACAGACAGCGAAAGGCAAAAGCTAAGACAGCTGTGGCAATTGGAGCACCCATGCATTAAACATTTCTTTACAAACAGTAGGTGAAGGCAACCAGTTACCCCAATAAGACTTTAAAAAGCGACAGTTGAGCACCATCCAACCACACCATAGCCTGCAGTCCTTGTTCCTTTCAGGGGGGAAAGAGGGACACTTTTCTCTTTCCTTGCCAAACTGGCTACGCTAAAAATACCTGCCAGCCTTCCGGCAACGCATGGCTTCATGCTGCCACGGCCAACTACTTCACAGTAGTGAAAATCGCATGGATAAAGACACAGGGTGGGGTTTTGATTTTTTGGGATTTTTTTTAACCTTCTCAGAGAACAAGCAACCTACTTAAATTATAACACAGATGAACTAATGCTGCAAAACACAAGCAAATGCACTCCATCGCCTCCGCTAGAGAGTGGGAGCAGGGATCACATAGCACCTGCTCTGCAATCTGGTGTTCATGGAGAGCCTTTGGAGATGGGCAGGAGAGAGCAAGCGCCCTATTTGATCAGACCAGGAACCAGCAAGGTAGGAAACCTGGCGACTCATTTCTTATGTAACCCAGGGCTCTCAAGAGACTTCAAAAAAGGGACCTGACAAGGTTTATCCTTTTCGTCTTGGCTGGTTTAGATGCAGCATTTCAGTGTAATTTCTAGAGCCATATCTTGTCTTAGTTTCTGTACACTACCTAATGATGTGTACCCCTATACTCCAATAAAAAGACTTTACAATGACCATAACAACATGCAAAGACCCACAGTAAAATCCTCATCAGCTGCTTTTTAATGACACTCAGTAGTTTAAGGTGTACTTATCTCCTCCATTTAGACTGCAAAGGAAATTTTTTTTTTTTAGGTGTTAAATAGTCAAAAGACTGTCTTTAAACAGGTTACGGAAACCAAATATCAAACTTCCACTGGAAGTCTGAACAATAAGCAGAAAAACATTCAATTGTTAAGAGCAATTCTGCAATAAGCTACAGACACTCTCATACCGGATGTCCAAATCTGCATTAACTATTTTCTTTTTTATTTAATTCACAATGGACATATTTCTGCTGTTGAATATTTATTGAATCTTTCAGTAGCACTTAGGCTGTGGTTTGGTGATGTGATGTGTTTGGCAGTAACAGTGGCTTACAGCAGTTCCTGTCACGCTCTCTCCCTTTCCTCTACTGCCCACCCCATGCCCGGCCTCATGCCACTGCATGCTCCCTGCTGCAAGTTGTGGCAGCACAACTATTTCAACATCCATTCAGATCAGGAAATGGAGAATGGCAGAAGGAATTAACACCCTCATTTCACATTAAAAAAAAAAAAAAAATCAGGGAGGGAGGAGACTATCTTGTGCTGGCACAACTGACACTGAGGTTTCGCAAAACAGCTCACTGCCACCCAAGGATCAACCAATTGCCTAAACTGGTGAAGGGGCGTATAACCAGATAGCTTCCACTGGTGTGGAAGACCTCAGCCATCTTAGAAACCTTATGCTGGTACAGCACATGACGTGTGTGGGAATGAGAAACACAAAACCGCTCATACCGGTATTACTGAGAACTACTTACCGACGAGACATGCCCCCGGTTTAATTGGACACAGTCAACTGCAGGCATCTGGACCGGAGCTCAGATTTCTGGTGTGCTCAAATCCACTGATGTTTTTTGTCCAAAAACTTGTTTGTTTTTATGTGCTCTCAGATTTTGCATTTTAATGCCACTTACTGACCTTTTCATTATTTTATTTTTCTGTCATGATCTCAAGCAGTGCTTGTTGATTTCATATTTTATTATTACTTTGTTGTTGGGAGAACTTCTGAAATCAAATTGTTGGAAACATGTATGAGGTTTTGGTGGTTGCTGAACACAACCAGCCAGCTCCAGCTGATAATGGCAGCATAAGTTAACTGTCTGGGATCACCACATAGTAGCTGTCACGGGAAAAGGGGGGAAGGGACAAAGCTGTACTTTTTTAACAAGTTTCTAGCGTTGCAACTAGCAGAAGCAGTGGTTTTACAGAAGCAGGACTACGTGGTTCACTGACCAGTGATTTGAAATGGCTTCTCCACAGGAACTGCCATTTATCTGGATTACCGCTTTTTGAAAAGAGACTTTGGGACAGTGCTGTAAACATCTGCCAGACAGCCAGATGTTATGCACATAGACAAGAAAAGTAGGTTGACCCTCTAAGATCTTGCTGCCTGACAAAGTCAAGTCAATGACTTTGAAAATAATATCAAGAAGCATAACTGTACCTGGAATAATAATCTTTCTCTTCATAGTCTGCTTACCAACTGATGTTACTACTTGACTTCTAGGTGCCTACAGGCAAGCTATCCTTTCCCCTTTGTTTCAAGGCACTGGTTCTCCTCTTCAGAAAGATACTCGAGAGAGAGTTTATGAAACATGTTCCCTATCAGCTGAAGTTCTGGATGACATCCCCCATCTTACCTTGCCAAAGATGAGCAAATACCACCTTTAAATCTCCGAGTAACCTGAAAGATCATTTGACCATGATCCCATTATGATTTTTCCTGGAAGTATTTCCTATGATGATGTGCTAGCCAAGCAGCCAGCCATGATCCCACAAAGTCACATCACTGCCATTCTTCTCAAGGACACTACACCAGTACAACAAGCAATACAAGTTAAACCGCACTGCTCTCCCCCCTGTATCCCCCCAAAAAGAGCCACATGTCCGCCAGGGAGTGGATCTCTGGAGTCAGAGGGTACTGACCTCTGATCTCTGCCTCCACCAGAGAGGACTTGTTAAATGCAAGGCAATCTCTCAACTGTCATCAATGTTAAACAGGCAATTACTATGCTGATCGATTGATTACATTTCCCTGTCTAAATTATATCAGGAGAGAGGCAAATCACTCAGAAAATGAGAAAAATCACGGCCTAACTTCAAGCAAAAGTGCAGAGAACAGTTTTTGCCAGTATGAATAACAAGCAGGTGGACTGGAGTCAAACCAAGGCCCTGAGCAAACAGTCCCGAAAGCAGAATGATCCGCAACCCTCCTGAAAAGGGAAAGGCTGGGCAGGGATTTGCAAATCAGCCATGACCACGTCAGGCCATGACCTTTTGTGTGAAATTAACTGGCGGGAAAAAAGAAAAGAAAAAAAGGTCTCCAGAGACTGAGGATCCCCAAGTGCCACAGAAGTGCATCCATTCCCCGTACATGCTGTGGAAGCAGTACCGCTCCAACAGAAACAACACCCCCTCCCCTTGGTTGCGTTTCTTTTTCCTCTTTTCTTATTTTTTCCATTTTGTACCAGCTGACTTGAGTGTCCTTATTGTGCTTTCATTTTCACCAACAATTTCTTAGACAGCACCCCTGGTCTGCAGCTGACAGCTCGCAGACAGCTGCCGCAGGTACGACAGAGATGTTTGAAACCTGCTCCATTTCGCAGAGCGGCATGGCCTCCCAGACCCACACAGGATCCTACCAACTCTAAGAAAAATTGCCCTGCCGAGCCCCTGCAAGGGGCCAGGAGCCCTGAAGCTGCCTGGCTCCATGTTTTTGGCAGCTCTGGGGCAGCGTTTGCCTACCTCCGGAATGCACCCTGCCTGGCTGGTCAAGGGCTTTACCTCACGCTCCCGCCTCCTCCCGCCCGTTTCCACATGCACCCCGCTGCTTTTTTAGGCCTTCATTTCTCAGCACTGCTCCTTCTTCTCCTCTCCTGCAGGCACGTCCACGCTCCAAGTTTCATCCTCAAATACAACACTGACAGTTTCTTCTCACAAACTTCGTATTTCATCCCAGCCGCTGCTCCGACTTACCTCTCGCTGGTCTTCTCCCCACGTGCTCACCGCAGCCCCCGGCACGTGAGGACCCCAGACTCACGGCATTTCCAGGTCAAAGCAGCCCAGAGACACAGGCCAGCAGCGGGACCTCTGAAGGGAGGGAGCGCCGCAGAAGCAAAGCCCCACTTGCTGGGGATGGGGACCCGCGAGCCGCCCGCCAGAGCTGAGCTGGGGCACCGCTGCCAACGGGGAGAGATGAAGGGCGGGCTGGGCCCTCGGCCTCCTTCCCCGGCCTGAGCGTGGTGCAGAGCTGCCAAGGCCCCACCAGGGAGAGGCTTCCTCAGCTCCTCTCCGGCGAGCGGCCCCACCAGGCCAGGCCCGGCTAGGAGGGCTCAGACCAGGCTTTTCCAACCACGTTAAAGATGCTGGCACTGCTGGGTGTTGTGGCCAAGCTAACCGGGGCACCAGCACAGCCCTCCACCCACCGCCAGACACAAACGCTGAAGAAAACATGCAGTGAGCCAGTCTTCGGGGCCTTTCTACTAACTCCTTCGTTTCAACAAACGGCTAAAGGAGCACCCCCTCCTCCCTCCCCTTCCCCAGCACCTGCCATGGCGCTGGCACATTCCCAGCACAAGACCCCACAACAACCCGTGCCGGCTTTTGAACCGTATCCCACAGCAAGAATAAGTCTTCAATTCTCATTAAGGGCTCCCTCACTCACAGCAGGAAAGTCTATTACAGCTGCTTCGCCACAGGGCATTGCCATTTCCACTCACCCAGGCATCGCTCGGCCCCCGGCCGCCCCGCGCCCAGGGACGCTGTGGACAGTAATTAAGGCCAAAGCTCCACAAGGAGCGTTTTCGGGGGGAGGGAAGGAAGGGACGGATGAAGCCCAGCTGCCAAAACTTTTAATTCCTTCTCACAGGATCAGGGCTGAAATGTTTGAATTAATTTCTTAACAAAAACAAAAGAGGCTGCTGAAAAGAATAACATTATGACAGCTGCAGGGAAAGTCACCAGTGGGTGAACACCGGTCGCCGCACCGATCCCTGTCCCTGTGCTGCTGCTTACAGGAAGGAAGGGATTTTTATATCCTGAGCTGCAGTCTGCGCTTTTTATTTACTTTCCCTTTTCTCCCAAAGCCACCCTGGCTCAAGCTCACTGCTCTCCTGTTTCCAGCCTTCAGGATGGCTTTCACAAGTTGGAAAGGAGAAGAATTCGGCAGACGCTGCACTACGTTTGCATTTCAGCAGCCACGGTCTGATGGCCACAGGAGACAGGCACAGAGAGGCTGACCTGCACCCCTCGCCTTGCACAGGCTCTGGCAGCAAATATGCAAGAGAGATGCTCTATTTAATTCACTTTAAAGTATTGCTACATGAATGGGATGTTTGGTTGGATCAGACAAACTTTGTGACATGAAGAAATCTTTCCTTCCAGAAACATGTTATCAAATGGAAGGTGTTTCTTCAGAAATCTTCGCCCTATTTTTAAGGCCAGAAGCTTTGTTGCTCTTACATTTTAGGACAGACTCGCTTGCTGTAAGCATACTCCTTAACAAAGTCTCCCCACAGAAGAGAAAACCAGCCTGTGCAGTCATTATAAGAAATTAAACAGAGTTTCAGATGAAATTAAGTTTAATTATGTATACTTAATGACAGCTATGTGCTTTTAAAACAACAGATGTTGAACAGATGCGGTTCAAGGTAAAGACGACAACAAAAGCTCTCCCAGTGCTTCAGAAAATGTTCCTACGGAACACCCCTGCACCGCACCACGTCTGTCTTCAACCAGCTGTCAGATTTTGTTTCTTACCTAGGTTTAGCAAACCTCCCTTGTCCACTACACACACACCATCTTGTTTCTGTTTGGTTTTTTTGGGGGGTGGGAGGTGTTTGCTTTTTAAACATAGAGGCAGCACTGAAAGAAGAGAATTTCCTGATCATCCCCACTGCTGCAGCTGCCTCTGAGGCTGTTCCACGAGCTTCTCCCGCGTCATCACCATCTAGCTTTTGTGCAGAAAGCAGAACAGGTCAGAAATCTCTGTCCTGCCTTGTATTTCCCCTTGGTCGAATATTTTTCGGGAAGTAGTTGATCTGGCCTGCATGATTTGAAAACCAAGGTCAACCACATCACTAAATGGCTGGTAAGAAAAGAAAATAATAGTATGTCTGAAGGGGGGGCCGAGATAATTAATTTGAAGGGAAAGTTATTAGGATGAAGCTTTGCAAAATGGGAAAAACAGCGCTATTATGTTTCACAAGACCACTGTCAGAATCAAAGATACTGTGGCACTAAGATACACACTAACAAGGGACATACACATTCCTAATAAACACATTTACATACTGTTGCATGTGATAATTGCTTTTATTCTACAGTCACTGGCTACATTTCCAGATCCTTTGATTTCTGTCCAACACAAAAACCTAGCTTGCCCTTGCTCAAGAATTTTGGAAGCCAACATGAAAATATTCCAATATGCAGAATAGGAGCTTGTACAAATGTGCCAGCAAAAAGTAGCTCTGTGTGATTTTATGCATTATGAACATAATGCTTGCATTTTTTTCGTGCACAGGAGCACAGGGTCACTTCATGAATCACAGAAGAAGAAAGAATAAAGAGGAGAAAATACTGGGGGGAAAGTGCCTTAGAAGTCTGTAGTTTTAAAAAAGGATTTGAGAAACGTTCAGACATTTTAACTTGCATTTGGCAAGATCAAGTTTGATTGCCATTTATAGCAGCTCTGAGCAGTACACTGGGAAAAACCAGAGCCAACCACTAGCAGGTGAAGAGGAGAAAAAGAAGAACGTATCCGGACTGTAAATCTCACTATATCACGATTCTTCTCTGCCTCCTCGCTGTGTTCCCTGCTCTGCCTGACTTGATAAATTAACTAAGGGACCCACGCACTAATCATGCACTGGCTCCAGGCTACATGCACCATCCTCACTCCACATCACCCGACACTCCAGAAAAGCAGGCAGCATCACATACAGAAAAGCATGCTGGAAGGTGTGTGGGAAGGAGCTCCATTTCTGCTCAGTCTCCCACCCCAAACAGAACAAGTCTCTCGCCAGACCCTGGCTGAAATTTGGCACCTTTGCCTCTTTGCATGCAGTACAGATGGCAGGATAGACGCGCCTGCTGGTGCAAGAAAGCTGTGCCAGTTTTCAGGAGGTGGCAGGGAGGGAAGGCATTAGCAGAGAAGGGTCACCAAGATCAGTGCTCACTTCCTTGATCTCAGCTGCTTTTCCAGAAACTGCTGGAAAGATTTGGGAGCAGGGGATTCTCACTACTGGATGCCACCATCCAAGTATTTAAAGGATCTCCCTCTTCCCCGCAAATTGTGTGTCCTGCTTGATGGAATTTTATTCTTCTTCTCTCTGAACAGCTGCTTATCTACCACTCGTTTCCCTGTCCATTCGTGTTGATTTAATTAACGCTCTTCTCAATATTCTCCAAGGAAACTAATGGCTTTGTTGGTCACTGAAAGGTGCCAAGTAATTTGCATGACCATTTCCAGTTAAGATTCCTTAGAATATTGATGTCAGCTAGCCTTGTTTTACAACAAATTAGTTAAGCACATGAAAATGTTCAGCTACTGGGACGCATAGTCTGAATGTGCAATCAGAAAGAGGTAACACCCTTCCTCCTATTTCTCCCCCAACACCACTTGTACTGCAATCACTGCAGTCTTACACCATACTTCTGTTCCACCAGAACCCAAGTAAGGCTGCAAGGCTGCAGTACAAATAAATAAAAAAAGCTCCAAGATTTTTTTTTTTCTTTGTTTAGCCTCTGTAATGTCTGCCAGAGCCAAACGGAAAGACCAGGCTTTGGTTTTGACTGAGATATTAAAAGTCCTCCAGAGGCTGAAAATCATGCAAGGGAAAATTGGATTTTAAGGCACAATAAACATGTCTTCATGAGATACTAAAACCTCTGCAAAATAAAAATAAATGTTCATGTAAACCAAACACCAGACATCATATATCTCATCAGCTGTAGGCCTGCATGCCCAGGAGAAAAAACACATGCAATCCTATAGAGTACAAGACTGGGTTTTCAGGCAAGGCAGTTGCTATTTGTGCCTCCATTCCCCAGCCCTTCCGGAAACGAAAATTACTCCTTCTTTCTCTCTCCCCATTCCCTCCCCATATCTGTAGAATGAGGAAAATGAAACCAAATCCTTAAAAAGCCTCAATACCCGGAGACAAAACATACTGTGTAAGATGCAGGTATTATCATACAAAGCAAGCTTGCTTAGGGGCTCAAGGATTTTTTTGAGGATATAGTCACATATCAAAAGCAGTCTTGAGAGAGCCTTACACAGCACACATGCTGTGAATCTGTAAACTTTTTAGTGGCCATTTGCACATTAAAAAAGCATGTTTTAAAAATCCTTGAAGATCAAAGCACATCAGAACAGAGTTTTAGATAAAAGGAAAGATAACATGGTGCAGAGATCCCTAGAGTCAACCCAGCAGTTTTCATGACATTTTAGTCGCATCTTTATTCCTTTCTATCTCAAAAACTCCAAAGGTCAATCTATTTAAATTGGTCAAAGATCAGCTGGAAAGTGAGAAAGACTAGAAATAAATAGGCATTGACACACAGTGCACCTGAAAGATGCTTTTCGGAGAAAATACTTTTTCCTGTATTTGGCAAGCACATCATACACTTCGGGCACTAAATACTATTTAAAATAATTACCCAGGTAGGTTTGTAGAAGTCAGCTCAGGTGCATCAGTGACCAAGTACTGCAAACGAACCTTGCTTGCTCTGTGACAGCGGATAAAATTGCTCATATGAAGCAGACTTCTCATCTTGTACGGGAACCAGAACGTCCTTCTGATAAGCACAGAATGATATACCAACTATCCAAGGCCATCATTCAGTAGAAATAGCTTCCAGCAAAATAATTCTCATCAACTCCAGAAATCACACCTATATGCGCAAAACCTGACTACAGTCATGCAACTGTATAACTATATGCAAAGAAGACATTTCATCATGCTCTATACTGCGTGGTACTCTATACTTGCTTAAAAGTAAGCACAATTCTCTGCAGTTTAATCAAAAAAAAGTATACGAAAGAGACATGAAAAGTTGTTGCTGAAGGCTTCAAGTATGCCCATAAGCCACATTTTTGTGGCTTGCTCTTGCCATCAAAATGGCTTTGCACCATTGTATTTTAAAATCGTGAAACAGAGGCCTGCATGAACTTTTATAACCTTTCTTGAGATACCAGTCTTCTGGTCTATCTGGTGGTGGGACAGGACTGGTGGGACAGAGCTAGAAGTGTGGGGCACTGGTTAGGCAAAGGGGCAGTGGTGGTGTATCAGCCCTGGGCTGAAGCGTGACATGCCATCTCTACAGAGACCAGCCAAAGCAAAACCCCTCGCTGAAAAGCACTTGCAAGAACAGACTGTTCTCTCCCTCGCAAAGACAGCACATCCAAATCAAATCGTTTAGCCTTCACTTTTCCAAATTCTGAATAGCGGTCAAAATCTGGAGCTGGACCATCGTCAAGAGTGAAAAATGCTCCCTAGCTCATTAATGTACAACCCCGCATTCAAATTCAAGATTTTATGGACAGCTACAAACAATCAGCCAGACAACATTACTTTGCATTAATCAAGCCACTGTTGACACTTGACAGCAGCGAACACATGATTTGTCTAATTTGTTTTAATAGAGAATACTGTCAATTTACCAAAACTATTTTATTAAGGTCTTTAGAAAATTCCGAAGTTCCTTAGAAACCCAGACCTTCTGGTTCCTTAACAATTAACTTTGCTGCATTGTAAACACAATTGTTACCTTAATCCAGTAAAATAGAGATAGACTCATCATGATTTGAAACAAATTTGGCTAAGATACAAAAGAAAGCATCAAAAAAGTTCATACATACAAACTGAAGCCAGAAACTGAATGGACCCATCAGCTGAGGATGCAGTGTTTAAGAAGAAAGCTATTTTAATACCAGATGGCTATTTTCACCAGTTTTAAAACTTATCTTTGGCCCCTTTTTACAATCAGGGACCCAATTTTCTGAAAATTCCTCCTACGAAGATCAGCTTCCTAAAAGGCATCACAATTTGACCACCTAAATAAAATACATCTGTTTATGAATCATTTGTTACGGTCACAAGTCACTTCACCGTACTGGTTAGGACTTTAGAAAGCAGATGCCTGTCGGTCTAGAGAAGAGCCATTTAAATGGGGCTGGGGAAAGCCTGAGAAATGGCAGTAGGTACTATCTGTGCTATATATAGGCTTGTAAGGCTCGAGGTAGAGGCAGCAGGAGACACCTCTGCGCAGTTTGCAGTATGTAATCCACTCTAGATCATCAGCCATCTCCTAGCTATTAGTCACCTTGCATTTTGCTTTTTTATTGCAGTAACACTTAATTTTTACCAGATGTTCATTCATTGATATCCCCAGAGGTTGCTTCAAGCACATTTCACTTCCCCTTTAGCCTTTTCAAACTGGTAAAGTCTACCAGCAACCCTCTGATCCCTCACAGCCTTTCCACAAATCCAGAGATGGGATGGATGAAAAGATGGTAGAGACAGCCTATCCCTTTCTGAGGGTACGAAAGCCATGTCACTGCAGCAGTCATTTAAGTTTCTACAGCACTGATTTTCACAGTTCGTAGTATTTTGAGTACTTCTAAAAAAGTCTGCAAAAAGTAACTACAAGCAACACAAGCCAATCACCAAGTAAGGTTAAATTCCCTCCACTGAGACTAGCAGCTCAGTGATTTCCTTGTACTTTATTTTTTTAAGGGAACTCAAGAAGAAACCACTATTCTAGAGTAGAAGAAATTGCAGGAGGGCAGTTACGCAGCCCCATGGGAGAGACTACAAAACACAAGCCATATGAACCCTTTTCCTCTCTCTTGTTTTAAAGGTAAAGTGGGCGAACACGGAGTGTTTCTCTTGGAAGTAGGACCAGTTGGCTCAAACTCTCCAAACATAAAATTACTGAGCTTGCTTGGGAAATCTATGCAAGTTGTACTATTACTTCAAATGCTAACAAGATGGCTGGGGTACTGCTAGCCAAGTGTGTGGGTCATGCGGCGCTTTTATTTGCTAATGAACATTGAGGGTGGGTTGGCCCTGGGAACAAAAACCTAAGAAACATCATAACTTGGCTCAGGGCATGCTGTCTGATAAATGCTGGGAATATGTATTGGAAACATGTATTTTAAAAGTCTGCCTGGAATAAAGCGCGCTCTCATACCAGAGTTTTTTTCCCCACTTAGTGCCCCTTTGAAACTGGGGTACAGTTTCTATTTGCAGGCTCATTTAAGAGCTTACCCCCCTGGCATACACGCAAGCTGGGGTCTTTGCAGCCCTCAGGCGGCAGGGGATGCACCAAAAAACCCAGGCTTTTTCCCAGGCAGGCATCAGATATTGCCACAGCAGCTAAATGGCTCTGGTTAAGTTTGAAACCCCCACCTTGCTGCCTAGGCTGGATGCACAGCAATTCCACCGCATCTTAGACTGCCAGTCCCCATGCCTGTGCTGCTGAATCTACGCTTTCACTCTCCAACTCCCTTCACCATACCCTCCCCTCTTTCAACTTTTTTTTTTTTTTTTAAAAAAAACAACTACAAAAGTTTGTTTAATTAAAGAGGCACTCTTGGCCTCAGAAATATTCTCTTTTTTCCCCCATTCCCTTCCCTTGCCCTCCTCCCAGCAGAAACCACCCTCATGTGCTGTGTTTGTTCCGCACGGAGGAACTTCCCTTTGCCCCTGTTCACCCCTCCCTGCCCAGGGCTTCAAATCACAAATTTTACGGTGCCCCTTGCACTGCAGCTGAGACTGAAGAAAGGACGATCAAAGCAGCTGTGAATAAATAACACTAATAATAATGGTGGTGGTGTTATGAACATTAATTATTAATACATTTTATTGCTAAACTACCATGACAGTCTAGACCACCCTGCAAAAGATGAGGTCCATCTGTTACACACTCTCTTCCCTGAAAGCAGCTTTAGAGGAGCTTGTGGATTTGAGAGGTTTGAACAGTGTCAGAAATTACCCCACTTTATCTAAACTCAACGGGTTAACATCCCAGCGGCCAGCGACCGGTTCAGC
>NW_009185832.1:255777-273668 GCF_000690835.1 Fulmarus glacialis
TTCGGCCGGTAGGATGGTGCAGAGTCCAGTAAATAAGAGCTTCCTGCAAAGCATGGGGTTTTTAAGTGCTGTCTGACCTGAGACAATACAGTCAGTCTGTTAAGAACAAAAATTTAGGCTGGAGATGTCACTAGCCTAGTTTTGCTCAACTGCCATACATGATTTTGCTGTTGTGTTTTCAAGAGATACTTAAACTATAAGTGTTAACGTTTCAGAGCTTTAAAATACTCCTGTAAGTAGAATGGGCATAAAGGTGACAAGAGGCAGGAAAGTACTGCGACGACAAGATCGATAATTTTAAGATCTCATTGCTCTTTCGACAAGGTGTTAAACACAATCAAGCCTCAGCACCTGGCGTACCCTGTATCAAGTTTCTGCTGCCTTGGCTGCACCTCCGCAATACTGACCAGATTTGCAGCAAAACAGCAAAACCCAGAGCACCTGAGTGCACATTCAGAAAGTAACACAGCCCGTGTCAAAGCCAGGAAGAAAGCCAAAACCAAGCGAATGGCTTTCTGCTGTGTTACTGGGCTCGGGACATGCCCATCGCTGGCACCACGAACCCCAGGCGGGATCTGCATGCCAGAGGCTCAACTTTCACTGCTAACTTTCAACACTTCTGTCTCTCTCATGAATAATCACCATGTGTGTGCAATTACAAACCCAAGGAAAAGTGCTATTTTGCATTTTTCTCTTCAGTGCCAGAAACTGCCTCCTCCATTAGGTATTCCAGAACAAGGACTTAATGGCCCTGGGTTCTCTGCAAGTAATATCTATTCCGGAAGGAAGGAAGCGACTCCATTCTTTCCCTTAGAGCTGGGGCAGATTTGGGCTTCCAAGTCTCATGCAGACACTCCCAGGAGGCAAAAAAACAAACAAAAACGAGAAACCCACATGGATTTGATGGGAAAATTACAATTCAGAAGACAACACATTTGCTGGTCCTATGAGTCTTTCACTAATGCATTCCCCAAAAGGATTTCTTCCTACCTAGTCTTTTTTTTGCTTGAATGAAGGCCCTAGGAACATGCAAATATGTAAGCTGTTGGGTAAAGCTGTGATGTTAGTCATCACCTTACACTTAATTTTACAGAAAAGCAAACTGACATTTAAAAATAAAGTCTATACAGGCAGAAGAAATTAGATAGAAAATATCTTAAACACTGTTTAGACTAAACATTAATGCAAATGTTTTTCAACACAATTTGAAAAACACCTCTACTACTATAGAAAAGCAATTAAGTTGTATCTTCCTTCTCTACAATACAAAGTTAAAGACTGCTAAATTGATTTTCCTGAATTTTGTTGATCCGTGACTCGTCAGTCTAGTTAATTATCCATGGGGATGCTGAAAATGTTCATATGTCTATATGATGAGAAGCCTTTTCCAAAGCACCAGAGACAGAAATGAAGCCCCAAACAGCTCCAGAGCTTCAGGCTGTAACTCAGCCTGGACACAGACATTCTTGACAGGTGGAGGATAATTATAAGGCTTGATGCAGCCATGTGGTTCCACCTACTTAAACAGAAAGGTGCGATTTTAGAGTAACATAGTAAATAGGTGCAGTCTCCTGTGGACAAGCTCTAAAAGCACTTTAAATGGTTTGAGCTTAAGTGGCCTTATAATTAGGAACTGAGCTGGTTTTAGAATGTTTGAAAAGAAGGATTTCCACGTGTTCCTAAACTAGCTGTGTACATGCAACTCAGGCAACTGGAATGCCAAAAGACAACAACTATCAGCTTCTAAGTAAGGGAAACAAGGTGGTGGTGGTAGGGGGAACCAAGATTAAATTTTAATAATTTGGTACAACAGTTTATGCCAGTGTCATCATTTTCTGTCTCTTTTTGAGCAACAGGCTTTCACTGCAAAGAAAATGAAAAATCTAAGTGGAGAACAACAGTGGAAACAATTTTACATGCCTTTTAGCAAATCTTCAGACTTTTTATTTTAATTGTGAATTCTGTGATCATCTGTTCACTGGAAGTCTTACCTGAACTCAAGAAGTTCATGCTAAGAGATTAAGAGATAGACGGTTCTGTACTCTGCACAAGTATCACTTTCTGTCAAGGGATGCTTGACAATGACGTTACCTGGACTAAACTTTACATCAGTGAATATTAAAGATAGTGAAGACGAGATCTGCCAGTTCAGTGCCACACACTTCTGACTGTGCAAAAATAACTCACTGTCCTTTCAGAGCATCCCCACAGCATGTGCTTATGGCCAGTTCAGTAGCTGCTTTTAATCATCTTTATTTTACCCTTCTAACTAGTCCTCACACTAACTCAGAGCACGCTATCTTTTTCACTTCCTTTTTTGAGGGCAGCAAGAGGGATCAAGACGAGAATAGCTAAAATATAAAACAGATGCTTTAATGTTTGTGATCTTTAATGTTTCCTGAGTTTTCACTACCATGTAATTTTAAGGGCTGATTATGAAATTACTGTCTACGTTCAAAAGAATTTTCCTCCAAACCAACATGCAAGTTCCTTACCAACATCCAAGTCACCCACAGAGACATTTTAGTAGCGGTAACAGTCCCATGTTGAGTGGGCTTGTTGGCTAACCCTTCCCCCTGTATTATCTGACTCGGTCTCAAAAGTATGAGGCTTTTTGGCAATTTTCAATCACTAAAGCTGAAACAAAACAGATGCCAGTCTGTGTTAGTATTACAGTAAGCTTTATAACCCTAAACACAACATAGCAATAATGTGGTAGATGCCATTGGCTTGTCTTCCTGATGTTCACATTTGAAGAAACCAAACTAAATAAAAATCCTCTTTCTTTAAATTGGACTTGACAGCCTAAGTTTCCGGACTGGTCTGATCTTCCACGTTGTGGAAACACAGTTTGTGCGTTCACGCCAAGGGAGACAGCAATATGATTCACGGTCGGGGGAGAGTAGGGGGAAACAAATTGAAAGTTTTCCTTTGAAGAAAGGTAGGATCTAGAGAAGCCTGTGGGATGTGTGTGGAGGGGACCAAAAGAAAAAAAAAACCCAGAAAAACCAAACCCCAAACCTGGCCCACAACTTCACTTTGTGCAAAAAGATGGTTTATTTGACCCGAACGCTCTCCTTCTCTGCTCTTGAATTCTTCACTGCCTGCCCTTTAATTGTGATTTACTAAAGGCTTTACACAGATATTTCTCCATCTTCAGCTGCAGATGAATGATCACTATAAGAAATGCTCAAAATCAAACTGTTACGATTAGGGACATATTTAACACTCTCCTAACCAACAGAGTCAGCTTTCAGAACCTGTTTGTGATCTGTAATTGTAGTCTTCAGCTAAAAGTTTTCTCACTGAAAATACTTTTAACACTTCTGTTTTAACCAATACAACTACCAGGTCGGCCAGTTATTTGCTATCAGGATCTTCACATTTCTAGCAGTTGAACCCAAGAGGCAATTAATGCAAGTATAGTCCAAAGATAATCATTTAAAAGAGCACAAACAAGGATACTGTAGGGGTGCATTAACAGCCTGCTGCTTGCATTCAGCTCCTTGACTATTGTGTTGCCTTGCTGCCAATACGCGCTTGCCAACTCGAGCAACCACATTTTATAAACCAATTGTTATTAATAGGAATCATAAGCTGCAAGCACACACACAAAGGACTCCACAGCTTCCACACACAGAAAAGGAACTTCAGTTTCTCTTAAGAAACTATATAAAGCTCAGGAAAAAAATTCTACTGTACTCGGAGTTTGCAAGGACGGAGTAGGAAAACACACAGTGTACTATGCTCAGCTCCAGCTCCATCTCTGACTGCCTAGAGTGAAGTCTCCTGGACTTCACCAAGCATCTATGACAGTAGTCATCTTCCTTTGGAACAGAACTGGATGCTACCAAGATAAATGTACAAAGCCAACTGTTCCGAACGTTCATGTCAGTAAAATAAGCTTTGGGATTGTCACATGCACCCCTACGGTGCAGAGCTCTGCAGAAATAAAGATTCCTTGGTCATCTTCACTATTACAGTTTTCTTTGGGGATCTGTGGTTGCATTCCACTCTGTAACTGCATTCCACCAGACCTGTGTACAGTTGCTGTCACGCTCACGCTGCAAACCAACTAATTGTGTCAACAAAGATAAAGCTCACTTTCAGCCCTGGAGAGCTGTCACAAATACAGACTGATAGTAGGGAGGTGGGGGGAGGAAAGCTTTGAAAGCTCAAAAAGTAACTGAATTTATAAAAAGCACACTTTCCAGCCTCAGGATGTATGGCAACCCACAAAAACATGTTTAAAAATTCAGCCAAACATACTGAGAGGGGAGCAAAACTCACCCAGGTAAGGTAATGTGTCATAAAATGACTAATGGTACCACTAAGACTCAATTGACAGCAAGACGACGACCAGCAAAACATATTGCTTCATTTCATTTTTCCCTCATGCTCCCTCAATAAATCCGAGGCAGGGAAAGCAAGCTCTGAAAGCACAGAATGGTAACAGAGAACAATGAAAAAACAGCAAAATTTGAACCTGAATCAGAGGGAAACACACACCACCGCAACAGAAATAAATTTTACTTTTATCTCTGTGAAACCATGGTTGTCTTCAGAACGATGCTGTGCACACTTCTGCTTTCCTAGGATAAATACCACAAGTATATATATCCTTACATTGTTGGGAATGTCCTCCCCAAATCCAGACCGACCGATCTCCGCAGCTGAGGAAGATGGACAGGCTTCCCTGTGTTCACTGCACAGAGCTAGTTATCACAGGTTCATGCCCTAACTTGCTCCATGTTGATTTACCCACACACACTGTGTCTAAAGTTTCTTCTCCCTCTTCTTCCAGACAGGATTTTTTCAATTATTGGTCAGCCTTTGCTCCATTAGAGCCCAAAATTATTTACCTTTTAGATTCATCACAGAGCACTCCCTTTCCCACGCCCACCTTGCAGGGATGAGGTGATTCAAGACAGGTATCTATGTGTTGCTCCTCCTATTATGATTTTTTCTACTATAATTTTAAGGAACAGAGAGCAGAGTTGGGAAGACAGTCACCTGTGGTTAGTCACGTAATGGTATCAAACATCCCTTTGCCCCTCCTGTTACTTTAAAATATTAGAAAAAAATGCCTCGAGCTTTTCAATGGAAATTGTTTCAGCAGATTTGGCATGCGATGTTTTTGAAAGGTACAAAACAAAGCTAATCCATTGATTTCAACTTCAGTCTAAATGTTTCTGTAAAAAACAAACAGTGGTTGAAATTCACCATGAATTCAACAGTTAAGTTGTTCAAACTGAATACAGCGTCATTTACTTCCACGCCATCCAGAAGGATATAATACATCCTTGACTGCTTTGGTAAGAAGAACTAGAAATGCCAATTATGTTTTCTAGGAATAGTTAACTGGAAAAGTTTGTGTTTCTCTGTTTTCTCTCAATCTCTAGCAGCGAGGAAAAAAACCAAATCCAACCTTTTACCTACTCATCGATTTAATAAAATGTCAAAAACACACAGGATCACTTGAGCATGTGGATTTGACTCCATTATTATACCATATAATTTCAACAGCCTGTGGTTTTATTGTCCACAAAAAGCAGTAACTTACTGAAGTGAAAACAACAGTGGTATTGCATTTGTGGTACGACACCACAACACACAACCTTAAAGCTGAAGCTTGTTTGTATTTCCTCATGTGCAAAAGTCATCAAGGCTTTTTGGAACAAACGAATTTTTTTTTCTTTAAAAAAAAGTGAATAGGTGACAATACAGTTTTATACTTAATTAAATAAAAATGAAAAGTCATCATACCCATTACAGGAATTGCTTTATGTAAAATGACTCAGCTCTGTCCCATAAGAGGCCAGCCAACGCTGATACTGCTGCATCAAAACCAGATTTCATTCCTTACCTTCCCTGTACCACATATCTCTAATATTTATGGGCAGTCTGGTAATGGAGATTAGGCTATGACTTATCAGGCTGCAATAAGGCATGTTAACATGGAATTATGGCCTTTTAGCAATACTGATGGGTAATGTTATTTACCTGAAGAAAGAAACATCGCTGTCACAGCTGCAGCTCATTCTAGTGAGTATAATTTAGTTCAATCATTTATAAATGCCTGCCTTGCTTATGCTTTCCATTTTAATTTCCTTGTACTCCTTTAGTACTCCTTGTACTAAATCTCACCATATTTAGAAAGACAGTTTGGACGTCCTACATAATAACCTATGAAGGTAACCAAAAGGAAAGCCTGACATGCACGATTATTTTGCCAAAGTGAGATCCATTGACCAGTCACATCAACTGAAGACTAATCCTGCAAACGCAGACACACACACACCTGAGGCACAGCCCGTCCTGCTGACTGCAACGCCCTGACTCACGCCCGCTCGTAAATGTTTGCAGAACAGATGGAGACCTAACGCATATAAATAGGCCTGAGGTCACACTTCAGGTCCCCAAGATTTTTTCCCCTCTCTTCCCCCTCTCTGATGCAGCAAAACAATTGTATTTAAAGCTGCATGGTATTCTGCATGGATAGTACACACAACCGCACTCACCATTTAAGACAAATTCTGTCAATTCTGCCATTTCTTCTATCCCTAAGCTAAACTCACGACCCCACGTTTTGCTCATCCATCATAAAAACGGCTAAACACCATTAGCAGGGAAGTCATTCCCAAGCAGATGTAAGAGAGCTGTTAAGTCAGCCTCCCAACCCTCCAGCTCCCAGCGGCAGCTGGGAGCACGCACACGGGATCTCTGCTGGGATTCTCTTCCCATCCCTCTTCCACAGGATGGTTTCCCTCAATTGGGCCTGATTTGCAAAACAAGAAAATCATGGCAAATCACAACAAAACAATTATGCTTCAAATAAGAATCACAATTTCCCTACTGTGGATTTTTTTACACAGCAAGTATTCAGGGGCTGCCCCACAGCACGGCCATGAGTGAGACGCATATGTCAGGTAAACAGGCCACAACAAATTTGTAATTATGAGATTAATGTAGCAATTCTATAAATACTCCCAAAGAGTTTACTATATTTTACTTAACTTGAGCAGCCTTCAGGATTTAAGCTTATCAAGCTATTATGTGCACTGAGACAGCTGATTCGAGGTCCAAAAAAAGAGAATTCACAGGAGGAACAGGTGGACGACAAGCAGTTCTTACATTAAAAAAGCATTGTGATGATGAGTGAAAGGTGATAAAAATTCTAAACATCCATTGGATTTTTCTTCAAAGTCTGTAGGCTCTCTGACCAATTTTGCTAGTGATTAACAAAAGAAGCCCTTCAAAAGCCTGTTCATTCGCAAGCCCACTCATTTATTCTCTGTATGCATGATGTGATCTTGGCACGTACGTAGACACTTGAGAAGAGATTATTTTCATCCGCGAATATAGTTACGACTTTGCTAATATGTCTTCCTTGTCCAGGATATTTTTAAGCAATCTGAAGACTAATGAATCATATGGAAGAAGAATGTTACTGGGCAGAATACGTGAGGCACGAAAAAAGAAGACAGACAGCTGAACAATTAATTTTTTATTATAATTGAGAACATTTTCTGAGAACATTTACTCAGAAAAGACATCGCTGGGACTTTGTAGTCACTTTTTCTGACATGAGCAAGATCATTCAAACTAGGCAGGTTCACGCAAACAGAAAATATCTAGCGAATTTTACAGACTAAGCAAGTTAATCTTGCACATAAAATGAATACGCAAAGAAGAAAACTTAATTCTTAAAACTGAATTAATTCCAGACTTTAAGCACAGACTGCATATAAGTGTCTGAGCTTGAGTTGCTATCGAATAGGCCTGTTCTGCTAAGGCATAATCATCAGCATACACCATCACCTCATGGGATTGCCCTGAAACGTTCTCAAAGTGGTTAGTAAAACTCTGGCTGTGCTAAATTATTTTCAAATTGGTGTTACTCTTTCTTCTAAAAATATGGAGTGAATAACT
Source organism: Fulmarus glacialis (assembly GCF_000690835.1). Classification (NCBI taxonomy): domain Eukaryota; kingdom Metazoa; phylum Chordata; class Aves; order Procellariiformes; family Procellariidae; genus Fulmarus; species Fulmarus glacialis. Next base: position 263,710 of record NW_009185832.1, read on the forward strand.
TACCATCTGTTTGGAGAAGGGGGAAGTTAGATGGGTCTGTGTGACAATTTCCCATTTTACTTCGATTCAGTTAACACATGGACAGAAGAAAAGGGAAATTCATAAGTCAACTGATTTTAAGGAAAACAAAAACTGGATTACATCCATGAGATAGTTAAAAGACAATACTGGACTTCAAGCTCAGAATTGCAACATTCAAAGAAAAGCGGGCTAGAACAGACTAGAAGAAAAAATACCGGCTATTAAGTCAGCAGCAGCAAAGGAAAAAATGTGTTTCAGAGAGCTTTTTAATTACTTTACAAGTATTAATCCTTATTAAGTATTAGGGAGGGTTTTTTTTTCTGAAGTGCAACACAGTGTATAAAATACTGTCCAACAAGGCTACTCCTTTGGGGGGAAAAAAAAAATTTTGTGTGCATGTGGTTTCTTTGATTTTTCAATCTGCCATGGTATCCAAGACTTTTATGGTGTTACAATCACCAGCTATGGTGAAAGTGTAACTGCTATAACAAGAGGAAATGAAAACACAAGTGGCTCTGATTAGAAGCTTGTGCAGAAGAATTAAGCATTACAGAAAGGTACTGTCTTTGCTGAAAATAAATTCTTCATAAACAAGAGAGCTGCTAACTTGGGATGAGTGGTTAACTACCTCTTAGCCTTTTCTTTTCCCTTCTACTAACCCAGTAAGGGCTTCACCCACCGTAAGATCTAATCAAATGTGCTAATAGTGAGACAAGGAGGAAAGGGACAGCAGGACAGACAAGCTCTGCATTAAATAGCAGTACTGCATCCAGGCTTTACAAGACTGTGCATACGAAAGGACAAACTCTCTTTAAGGACATGCGAATTGAAATCTTAATTATACAAACTGGAGGGTAAAGACACTCCTGAAAGAGAGGAGTAAACACCCATAGGAGAAGGAGCATTATAGTGGTTTTTTTATTATTATTATTGGAAGAGACTTTCAGCGACTGAGGGATTAATTCATCTGCTTTATGCATTCAATTTATTCATATACACATCGCGTTTGTTCATTATACCATTCTTTCAAACCAGGCACATACACACAAAGTTCATCCGAAGCCTGAAACAACCCACCTCTGAGCAGATGCGAGTCTTGTAAAAGATTAATAGGCACAACAAGCAACCTCGGCTGCAGGGGGAAAAATATCCTAGTTAAATATTTCAGCGCTTTCATCAAACATCTGTCCTCTACACTGTGCTTGATAGAATGGCAAGGTAGCTTCTCACAAAGATTAACAGACATCTGCTCAACTAAAATCAACGTGTTCAGTGGCGTGCCAGCTAAATGCCAAGCGCAGCATCTTGGAGTAACTCAGCATCCCGTTGTGAGCCTGTGAAGATGTTCCAGTATTAGCTACCTTCAAAATGCATCCCTCGGAGATCACAGCATGGGTGGGGTTTTATGTTAATACAAAATCATCTGGCATAATACCTATAAACTACATTGGGAGCCTGCTTCCTAAGGGTGGGAGGCAAAGCTGCATACGAGATGGCTCACTTTTTGCTTTAACAGCCATTTGTAAAGGCAGCAAACTGCAAGCAGCAGTAAGTTTCAGTGCCAGATGAATAAGGTTGCTTGGTAAATGGCAGTGGCTTGGTTTTACTTCTCTCCCAACCCTTCAATATAGAAAGAAGAGGCAAGTTTTGAAACACTTTTCACGTATTCAAGTAAAGTGAGGTATGGAAGGACATGGGTACTAGGGGGAGAAGTCACACAACATATTTTACATCCAAAGCGGGTACAAAAGGATAAGCACTGAAGCTGCTTCCCTCTGCAAGAGATTTTCAGGCACCACGCAGGCTGCCACTGCAATTCATTCTTCCTCCCTCCTGTGTGGATGTTTGCTCGTGCCATGCCCGTCTGCCTTTAACACAGCAATGCTCTCAAACACCCCTCACCCGCATCACACCAGGAATGCTGGGGACCACCCCACACCCTAAAAATCCCTGCAAATACTGACCAGCTCCTCACGCAGGGTCCCACGGCAAAGCCAACCCCGCTGCGTGCAGGGGTGAGCTGGAAGGCAGCCGGCTGTTTCTAGGGATGGCCCCAGGTAGCTCCATTCACAACACGACCCAGAATAAACTAAGAGTAAAATAAATAAAAGCCTAGGAAATGCTCTAATCTCCTGCACTTGAAGAGCAATTAATGTTGCACCGTGGATGTCAAATACCCTTGGGATCTGACAGGCTGCCAGGGCCTCCTCAAAGAAATCACTAAGGAACGACCTGGGGTTTCTAATTCATCTCACCTCGCTCGCCGTAGAGCGTCAGGGAAAGGTTAAATGCTCCTCACCTCCACTCCCAAACCCAGACGGAGGTCACATCCCCGTGCAGTGCATCGCTGGCCCAAGGGCAGCCGGCCACACCATCCTCCCCTCCTGCAACAGGTCATCTTTGCCCCCGCACGCAAACCTCTTCAGCTGCTGGTACAACCCCATGCAGAATCAGGTCTTCAAAACAATGGTATTTACCAGGGTTTTTTTTTAAACATCTGTCACAAGCTTAATTTAGATCCTAGGCTGCTGCTTGAGGGGGAGCAAGGCAGTAAGAGGAGACACAAGACACGGAAGCACATGAGAGCTTTTGGAAATGCCGAGGGGGATCCTTTCAAAGCAGCCTCTGCCACCCAAGAATTGGACCTACCAGCCAGAGAAATAAAAGGCTGTTAAAACTTGGCAGGACCACTTATCCCTGCTCCAGTGTCAAATGACTTCTTGTGGCACCGCATGACGCTTCCAGCATCCGTCATTCAAATGCTGTGTTGTGGTACAGCTTTGTTTTTGGAGAAATGTTCAAAGCCAAGGATTATCAACATACATCTTCATCACCTGGTGCCTCTTACCAAGTACAGACTGAAGGGATTTCCCTGAAGCTGTGAGCAGCGCAGAAGTACAATTATCCTAATAGCAACTTTCCTCCCAGAAGAGTGTACCCGTTTTCCAACAGGCACTAAAAACAAAAATAATTTTAAATGAGGCACCCAATGAACAAGCTTTTTTCTTAAATGAGAGCAATGAAGTACTTAAAGTATGTAGCATTTAATAATATTTAAAATATAGAGGCAATAGCCAAGCTTTAACGGCTCAGAGCTGCCAAAGGTTTGAGCGGCCCAGACCTGCCATTAAAATTAATAGGGCTACCTACTAATTACCTCTGAGGATCAGACCACTGGGTTCCTTGAGGATTTGCACTCCTCCAGTGTGAAAACACTGGCTTAATCTCTGTTCAGTCTTCCTCACCTTATTTTAAATAAGCACGCAACATAATGGTCTTTTTTTGCCCCCCTCTCCCCCCCCTTTTTTTTTCAAAGCAGCTGTATATTTCAGATTGCCATCCACAAAAGAAAGAAACCAACAAACAGGACCACAAGAGGTCATGCTGTTTGGACAAAAACCAAGTCAGTAAGTCAGCAACAACCACCTGCATGCCCACGTCTCGTGCAGAGACCAACATTACGTGACATCGAAGTCCCAAGATCGCTGCCTCACAAGAACTCTTCTTGATGAATACATCAAACACTTCTGCTCAAATAACAAAAATTATGCCCTTTCCGCAATTTTATAGGCTTAGTGGGATTCATCCACTGTCTTGAGCTCCCCCCAAAAATTTGGTGTTACTGGGTATGAGACTTGCTCCCATGAAGGAAGAAGAGGTGATCCGAGGGCTTGGGTGATGGGGATTTGCATTCATCTTCCTGCCACCAGTTGCCTCCTGAGTTGTAGGAAATGGCTGCTCAGGCAGCTCCCATTCCCTCGCTGCAGGCGACCGCTCCATGCAATCACTGACGGCACGTGCTTTGCTACAAACAGGGACCAAGCCCAGCCTGCTCCTGAGGGGCTCCTCTGAAGGCTGGTGTTCAATGGACCATTCGAGGACAGACAACTCGGGAATTTCTGCTTCTGCTCCAAACTGTTTAACACCGAATTACAGTGAACAAGAGGCGACGTTAGGACCTGCATCTGTGGCACAGAATCAGCCTTTTGCTGAGCTGTGCTTGCTCTTCCCCAGTCCTTTGCCTTGGGAGCTGCACTAATATCCAGGAAAACACAGGTTAGCTGTAACCCACTGCAACAAGTAATATTTTCTTCTGGTTTCCACACACCCACCCCTTTTTCTTTTAAAGCATCAATACGCAATTCTGTCAAAGGAGAGGACACAAATAAGACTTGACTCCCTGCCTTCTCCTCCATGCCCTCCGCTGCACACGACTCCTTCAGCAACCCTGGCATACCAGTGCTGGCAGTCTAAGGTTTCCCCTGCCAGCTGGCCTGCGCTGGAAAGGTCAGCAATCACAAACTTGACCTTTCCTGTATCAAATAGATTTGATCAGCAATATTAAAACAAGATGCCAGAGAGACTATGTTGTGGTGTGCAATAAAAGCAGTTGCTATCCACGCTATTCACATGTAGCAGTCCTAGTTAAGCAAGACCTGTATTATTTAAGTGCTGCTTCTTTCCTCTATGCCCCTCACCTTTCTGATTCCTGCACGAAGCTACCCAAGATTTGTAAGGGAAAAGCAGGTTCAGCGAACAGAGGAAGGAGACTTCCCCCATCGTATGGGGAAGGAGGGGCTATGCAGGAAGCTAAACCTGTATGAATATTCAAAGACTGCTCTGCTTCCATCCCCCTGCAGGAAGCATGCTGATGCTTGAGAGTCCACTTCATTAACTCAGCAACAAACCCAGAGCATTTCCTCAACAGATCGTCAGAGATTTCTGATGACAGCGGGTCTAATCAGCAAGAGCACACCCATAACGGTGAAAAGGTGCAGTACTTCTCTATAAAATAACCTAAAAGCCAAAGAACATCCCTACCCAGACTTGACAAACCACGCCACCAGCTTCAGAGCAGCCCTGCGTACTTCAACAAACTCGTGATTCCTGGCTAATGCATCTCATGTGCAACAAGCATCTCAGCATCAGATCTCTGCACCTCAAAGGTGCAGACAGGTACATATCTGGGAACTTTCAAAAAAGGTTCCATACTTCACTGTGAGTGACTTCACTGAAAATTTCATTGTATCTTTATCTAGTTAAGGTCTGGCACTTCATCTACATAGAAGCCATATGTCAAAATACCCTGTTGAAAGTTCCCACAGAAAAAGTATGCAAAATGGATTGCTTTCACGTCTGAGTGACTCTCCTCCTGTTCAGGAGAGGGCTATCATGTTTTCCATAGCTTGCTCAGTTTATTGTCTGCAGTCAGACAGCACCACTAGCATTGTTACTGCCAAGTAAACCATGATATTATTATTCTCCCGAGACTTAATCCACAACCCACCAAAGACAATGGAAAGCCTCCCCTTCGCTTCTACAGGCTGTGCATCAGCTTGCTTAGCCACGCTGCCGGTTAAGTACACATTTAAGACATGAAGACCATCACCAACACCAGTCGGAGAGGGTGGATGGACGCCCCAGCAGCCAGCCCCAAGCACAGCTTCGTGTTGGTTCCCTAGCCCACCCATGGGTTTCTGTCGGGCATGAAGCCCTCTCTTCAGAGCACTAATACTCAAACATTTTCAGCTCTCACACATCAAACCAAGCCCCTCAAGAAATTAAAGTCCTGTGGGTTACCCAAGGAGCACTTGTCAGGGCTGTCCCCAGCCTGGTAGAGCACTGTCGGACCAGGGAGCGAGGACTCTGCGCCCTCCTGGGGACTGAGAGGACCACCATGGGCATTTAGCAGCATCACTGGATTCCTTTATAAAGCCTTTGTGGAGACTCATAGAAGAGCAAAAATAAAACCTTCCAAGTTCTGCCACTACTTCTCGCTTTTGTCCTGCTAAGAGGCCACATCAGCATGTTTTAAGGGAGAAGGGAATATGCACATTTCCACCCCAAACCCTCTCCTGGCCATGCCACTCTCTTCAGAGGCACTTTTGTTCCACTGACCATCTTAAAAGCAGAGAAACACAAGCTTTCTCTTTCAAACACAAATGCCAGATGTCCTTATACCTGAAATACACTTTCTTTTGACATTTTCCTGTTATGTAAAAAGGAGCAAGGAAATATTTAAAAGGCAGCAAATTAAGGACTGATAAAGGAAAAACTTAATCACCCAATGCAAAGCAAAGCCCCCGAGATTTGATTCAGTGCCCACAAAGTTTAGTAAAATTCTTTAAAAGACAGACTATTTATATCAACAAGAGCATTCAGATTTACAAGAGCATCCAGATTTATAGTGGCAGGAAGAAAAGAAGAGGGGAACAGTACGCAGGCAAGGCTTGGAAGGGATATAAATCTGCCTGCTTCAAGAGCAATTTAAGCTCTGAACTGTTATATAAATATAACAGTCGGAAACTTTCTGTGTCAACAGAGTCACTCCCTTCTCTCAGTTGGTTTTATGTCTCCTTCAAACGCCATGCGGCAGAGCCGTCTCTCCTCCCCTCCGGCGCAGCCGCCCAAGCCCCCGCAGATGCTCTCGCCTGGCCGGGGGACCCCGGCCCCAAGCCCCAGCGCTGGCCCAGGCCACCCCGGGCTCGGACCTGCAGCACAGTTTGAGCTGTGGCTCCTACCAGCACCGCAGCAAAGTGGAACGGACAGGGCAATTTTAGCACCGTCTTCAAAAAGCTGTGATTAACCCTCAGGCACACTACAGCCAAGTATCCATAACTCTGTGTTTAATCCGGAGGAGTAAAAGAGTGATGACATGTAAGAAAAATATAACCACGCAAACCAGAGTAAACTCTTATAGAAATCAGGACCATCGGAAGCAAGGTTAAATCAGTGTCCTCCTCCGGCAGGGAGGCAGCAGGGCTCTCGCTGCAGGGTAAACACCGGGAAAACAAAAAAAAAGAGGATCTGATCATCGATTCAGCAGTTTCAGGGCCAGCACTTCCACATTGCATCATCATCATCATCTATTTATTCAAGTCACAGACGAGAACTAGCAGGGGAAAGCACTACCAAGGCTTCCCAACCTGGAAACTAGGACGGGAGACTTATCAGAGACGTTATGTTTTATTACAAAAGGAACTTTCCGATATTAAAAAAAAAAAAGAGAGGTCCTTCAAGTCCCGCTGTCTGAGCTACAGTCTCTATCTCCACATACACGCAAGTGTACGTTGTACGTACGCTATGGCAAGGCTGTGTACCTGTGGATGCAACTTTCCAGAAAATTCAGTAACACTGCAATGAAAGGATCGTTTTCAAAGCTTCAAATCCAGGTGCTTAGAGCTAATTAACTCCCTTATTAGACTTCAAAGGGAAAAAATATATTCAAAAAATCAAAACGAAAATAATTTTCTTTCCACAGCTATAAAGCGCTACAAAAACCATTTTATCTTTACGTATCCCATATTCTCTTTACAACCCTTTTGAATGCTGTGCATGAAATCCTATTAATTTATAGGTATTATAAAAGGCATCTGAATTTAATATTCAAATGGCCAAGTCTTTTTTTTTTTTATCTTAGCATAAAGCAAAAGCCCCTCTCATTATGTGAAGAAACACAGCTAAGCAAGGCCAGCACCCACCTAGCACCTGCAGTAATATTTAAGCATCAGAAACAATATTCCTTGAACTCTAAAAATGTACATCACTTCTTCCTTAACCCCCTCCTTTCCTGAGCTGTGCAGTTGATGACCTTCCCTTCCAGGGAAGCCAAACCACTTCCCAGAACCTCCCCCAAGCTCCCTGACCCGAGAGGTCTCGATTTCCACGGCACGCTGTGGCTCAGCTGCTCCGTACCACGAGTCAGCCCTTCCTCCCTCCTTCCCTTCCAGGAAAAGCTGAATCTCCCTCTCCCAGCTGAGCACCACAGCTGAATTCCCTCTGACCCATGGATCCTAAATTCCTGTATTATCCTGTGACTGCATAATTACTGAGAGAAGATGGGATGGCAGAGGGAATCCATAAATTATTCATTTTTCTCTGAAAAATGAAAAACCACTGCAGGCAAACTTTCCACTGATGTTTTGGTTGCTTCATTGAAAGCAACTGTGTGTTTTGTTCAGACAGTTATCTTGCATGATTCATTGCGAGGCCATTAAAAGAACTATACTCTTACATTTTAAGATTATTTGCACTACAGCACATAACCGTTCCCACTTTTCTCTCTCCTCAGCACCAACAGCCCTTTTCCTTACTGCTCTCTCAATACTATGAAAGCAAATGATGCACAAAAGGAAAAGCATCCGTGCTGTCCTGCCCATGAATCAGCCTGGCAGGATGTAATTCTCACGGGGCGGGGAAAGGGGGAAATTCAGCTGTTGGCAAATTTTCAGCAGCCAATATTCCTTAGAAACATATAGATTTGATTAAAAACGTTTGCTTTCTGTCCAAATCTGGTAGGAGAAAATGAATGGTGCTCTTTGTTAGCCATCAATCTTCCCCACTTGTCCATGTGCCAGATGGCACCACACTTCATAGGAGGAGGAACAATAAGCAAAGAGTCAGTTGTGCAGTAAGTTTGCTTATAATCATTTAATCTCAAACAAACAAAAGGAGAATAAGGATGGAAAGAGGGAAAGAAGAATATTAACTCAGCACTCATTCACTTTTTTTTTTTAAAAACAAAACCCCCACTCTTGACAATGCTCATTGTTTGTGGACATTTCTGAAATTTCTATTCCCCCCAAATGGATTTTGCATTTTTAAGAGAGTTTCAAATGGAGCATGACCAACTTGTTATTAAATAGCAAAATGGAAATATTTATAACCTGCAAGAGAAGCCTGAATCCTATGGCACTGACAAACGTTCCCAAACTGCATAGCTGAGACAGTGAAAGGGTGGAAGGACAGGAGCTGTGAGCACGGGTAGGAGCAAGAAACGCACACCAACCCCACTCCAGCCCTGCCGAGATTTCCTTTAAAATGAAATCCAATTACAGGTTTAGTTTGTCAAGACAATGTTAAAAAACAATCAACACTTTTACTTTTTAAGAGAGAACTTAATGTGTACATCACCGAGACACACAGGAGGAACCCTACGGTGCCATTTCCACAGAGTCGCACTTCAGAATATAGCTGCGCTTTAAGATTTGGTACCGCTTAACAGCATCTGTTGGTATTGTGCCAATAGCATATGTTGGGAGCAGATATGGATTCGAATGCCAGCAACAATATATATTTTAAACCTAGCTAAAGAACAACAGAACAAGGGGAACAGCAAGACTTCTCGAGTGAGAAGCAGAGCCTGGATGAACTCCCATAGCCAAACTCAAACCCAAAATCGGCTGCAGGTTCATGATGAACGGTGAGTCAGTGCCATGGAATAGCTACATCAGATCAGAGCCCCAGGAGTACGGAGGCAGGGGAAACTGAACTGAACTGCCCAAGCACAGGCAGCACGAGAGCCAGGAGGAGAACGGGAAGTTTCCTGGCTCTTGCCACCGTGCAGGATGCACAACTGCCTGCCTCCGCGATTTATAAAGCCATAGAGCCCCGCTCCCATTGCTCGCCTTTCCAGACCTGCTGCAAAATATCACCAAGGGTATGGAAAAGGTGATCGGCACACTGAACTGGGGTTTAGTAATGGTCCAAGGCTCAATGAACTAGTTCTCTTAAAATAAGTGTGCAAAGAAGCATTTTGGTTTTGCTCTTTATTATTATAAACAACTCAATAGGTATTGCAAAGATGACACGTGCTGCATTCTAGCCTGAACCAGGGGGCCTCGTGTTTTTGGAAAGCGTTGGGCATACACTCTCTCTCCGAGGATCTCATTCGAAAATAAGTGTGCAAAGAAGTATTTTGGTTTTGCTCTTTATTATTGTAAACAACTCAATAGGTATTGCAAAGATGACACGTGCTGCATTCTAGCCTGAACCAGGGGGCCTCGTGTTTTTGGAAAGCGTTGGGCATACACTCTCTCTCCGAGGATCTCATTCACAGACACCCGCACATCAAAAAAAAAAAAAAAAAAAAAAAAAAAAAAATAAAAAACCAAAAAAAAAAACCCCTTAAAAATTTTGCCCCTTCCATACCTGGAAGC
>NW_009185832.1:273730-276109 GCF_000690835.1 Fulmarus glacialis
AGAAAAAAAAAACCCTTGAAAATTTTGGCCCTGTCAGTACTGGCAGATGAAATAATCCTAGGGAAAACATTATTGCCTCGGCTCTAACGGATCAGATTTAGGCAGCCGGAATTCATTCTTTTGGCTCTGCTGTTGACCTGCTGCTTGAGCCTATTCATCTCCCCTCTGTACTTCTGTTTGCTCATCTGCAAAATGAGCAAGATACTAATCTCCTGTTCAAAGCATTTTAAAACTGTGGATGGAATAGCTAAGTGCTGCTGGTGTGAAGAGTCGCATCACTTGCAACCTTTTTTCCAGCTGTTAAGTAGTTAATTGCTCAATCTGAAGTGATCAGATGGTTTCCTTCTCTAACCAGTCCTTCCTATCAAATTGAGATCTTAAAGTATCGCTAAAAACATCTTGCAGAATTAACGGTCTAATTTCTCTACCAAATGTATTCATTCCTCATCTGACAAACTGTCAGGTGAGGTACAAAGCCAGGCAGGAAAGAAGCTCTACAAAAAAAGAAGTAGCAGAAATAACACACCCTCTCTCCCTCCCCCCCCCCGCAAAAAAACCCCAAAAAACCCAAACAAACAAACCCACCCACAGTAACCAACTCACCTGAATTCCGAAATGTCAAGAAAAATTACATCTGCCTAATACATTAAAGATAACAGGAATAGCCCACGGTTACTGTATTATCCAGCACCGAACAATTTCATGCTCTTAAACTACTTCACGGGGAAAAAAAGTCACAGCGAGTCTTGGCAATATCTTAAGTGGAACAAAGTGAAAAACAGCCCGAGTTACAATACGGGGAGCTGTTCGTGTTCAAAGTAACTTAATCTTCTAATACGACTGTGTACTTTAAATGCACAGGAGGAAGGAGCTTTGAGGCATTATCTGCCGCACACAGAGGATCCAGGGTAAGCAATACTGGCTGGCGCTGCTCAGCTCCCTGTTGCAGCGTGGGGGCAGGTCAAGGCTGGCAACAGCTGGAGAAAGAGTAAACTAATACCGAGGGTCAACATTCTGTGCCGACTTATATAGGTTAAAATAAATTGCTCCGATTGGTACGTGCCCCAGTTTTAGGGATGAAAACTTTGACACAGCTACGAGGCTAGTTGCACAGCAGTAGTCTGTAGATGCAATCAGTAAAAACATACACATAAACATACACGCAGCACTCCTGGATTGAAACATCTTTTGAATGAAAAAGGCACAACAGATGCAAATGGCAGAGGTAGTTTTTGTTACTCCTGTTGAAAACCTCAGGAAGGGAGGCACAGGGAGATTAAAATAACCTGTGAAACATCAGAGCTGAGAACCGGGTTTAAGTCCCAATCTTACGCATATAACCAACCTCTCTCTAGTCTATCTAGCCTGAAACTAAGCACCGCTCAACGCAGATCGTGAGAGAGATTCAGTTTCCTGAGATACCACCTCATTTTCTATCCTCACAACAACAAAGCAGTGTCATTTTAGGCTTTCATATCAGTTGCAAGCATTCCCGTGAAGCAGAAACTTTTTTCCTTTTTTAAACTAATTTAGTTTTAATGAGCTCAGTTCCCATTTCAGTTTCTCTGCAAGACACAAAGCTATCACAAGAGGCCTGGTAAATTATGCACCTTTAAGGATAAGGTGAACTTCAGACTTTAAAAAAAAAAAATCTTAAACCAAGATAAAGCGTTTTGCAGAGCAGAAATGCTGAAGACATTTAGTGTTACAGTGGGACTCCCTCCCTCCCCTTGGAGAGTGAAAAGGAAAGTATCAAAGAGTGACAAACAGAGAAGAAAGGGAGCGTGCCTATCAGGTTGTCAATCTGCCAATAAATCCCAGAGCTCCGCTAATGCCTTCAGTTCCCTGACACGTCTCACACTGTTTAAAGACACTGTGATGTGCACTCTGAAGAATTCAAGGAGGTGGAAGCAAAGCCCAAGGCCTTTATGCTTAACTGTTGAGGAAGAAAAGGGAAGAGGAGAAAAACCTCAGCTACAAGGATTTAATAGACTTCAGCGCTGAAGTGCACCTGCAGCCTCTCCCATTTATCACCGTGCCTCTATAATTTATAGATTTGCACTTTATGCTGATATCCAGTCTGACGTGTGAATACCTGAGCATGGCAAAGGCTGAAGGAGAGTCAGAGACGAACACCTGTTTGCCCAATATTCACCACCCCGTGAAAAAAAGAGGTGGGGAAAAAAGCCACCGTTGCATCACAAATTAAAAATTCAGGTTTTTTTTTTCTCCCAGTAGAATAATATGCGTCAGACTCCCAAAACACTGAACTCTTTGGGGTGAAACACTGCCTCATCTACACTACAAATCTTGAAATGGGCTTCAGAAGCACTGCAGCTCATCAGAGGAGATTTACACTAAAACCAGCATCGTAGCATT
>NW_009185832.1:276130-314113 GCF_000690835.1 Fulmarus glacialis
TCTCAACGTGCCAAGTGAGGTCAAGACCTTGCTTCTGTTCTTTTTTCCACAAGACTTTTTATACGTCTTCCCAAGACTTAGTAGCTTGCTCCGTGGTAAGCCAGGCACCTGGCTCTCCAGCGGTGCATTCATAATCACAGTAACATATTTTTAAGACTGCCTGAATGAATTGTGGGTCTATGGCAGCATTAAATTGAGACTGACTTCCAAAAAGCGTCTTTTGCATCAAAATCGAACTACATCATCTTTTCCCAACACCTGCCAGGCCAATATGGATACGGATTCACTTTGGTAGAAAACGTAGGTGGATACAGGCTATGAAATGTCAAAGTGCATCCCAAAACTCCAGCCCCCTGCATTTTCCATTTTAAATCCCAAAAATGTTTACTTCAGTCTTTCCTAGCATATGTTAAGTAAGGTATATACTTTTTTTTTTTTTTAAAGAAATTTAAGAAATCTTTCTGGATTTTTTTTTTTTTTTTAAATTTTTATTTTTTTAAAGCTGGTCATTAACAGCCACCATGTACAACTTAGGCTGTTTAAAAAGTGTACCATGCTCTGGTTTCTGCTTTTCAGCTCTTCAAGCGCAGAGGCATTCCCTGCAGCACTTATCCACACAGGCATTTCAGGGGCCGCTTACTTCCCGAGCACCCTTCAGTCAGCGCCACTGTAACATTCCCCAAGCACCACCTAAGTTCTTCCACAGAAAGTCTCCAGAGCAGGAAAAGCCAGGCAGCGATCAAACATCATTACAGCCAGACTGTTTGATATTTGCATGCTGTATCAAAGCCAAAGAACAATTCATTTAAAAATATTCACCGCAGGCTGTTTTAAATTAAATTTTAAATTTATAAAACCATTGTCAGAAATTGAGATTTCCATTTTATGAGGGTTTTTTAAAATCATGTAAGTTGGGGAGGGATAGGGAGAAGAAATTTCTCAATTTTAATAAGGATAGAATTTTAACTGCCAGAAATGCATTGCATTTGTCTGATGAGTCTCAGAGCAACCCTTAACCACCCTGCCCTTCCCGACATTGATGGATTGCATAATTCCAGGAAGTAAAATATAATTATGGAGACAGATGAACAGACACCCAAGAAACAGAATAAAAAGATACTGCATAGCCATAAAAAGCAATATTTCATATATAGCATTATTAAAACTAAGAAAATGTTATCTAAGAAAATGTTATCTGCAGAAAGACTCTTTGCCTATTTAAACTCATAAGGAATAGGTGGAATTTTGTTCCGTGTATGGTCTACCCAGAATTTATTTGTACAGTCATTTTACAGCAGTATTTTAAGATACCTGTATCATTATGTAAGCACACTGTATGAACTTAGAAGATATAATACATAATAAAGCTATCAGAATTTATCTTTTCCCCACTAGCCAACATCAGAACACCTTCTGTATTACCTATTTGAAAAGGTGATCAGGCTCTAATGTCCAACACTGAGTATCTGCTTTAATCACCGAAGAGTGGAAGTTGGACGGGACCTCTAGTCCAAACCCCACTCAAAGCAGGGTCAGCCAGAGCAGGCTGCTCAGGACCATGTCCAGTCGGGGTAACGCGATGGGTCATTCAAGTTACACACAATGGCGTCTCCCAATTAGTCAAATAATGCTCAAGAATCTGACAATAATTAAGATTTGATTTTTAAGATCAAGTGGTATTTTAAATCTTTTTATTTCTAGAGCTAATGCATGAAAAGATGCCACATTCTCCCTCTCCCTTCACACAGTGTCACACACTTCATTCACACAGTGTCGTTTTTTCAATCCATTTTCCCCAATTGGTATCTACAGTTCATCAACCACAAGCCCTCCAAAAAAACCCCTCCCCCCCAACTTTCTTCACCTAAAAAATCATGGACTTAGCCCTTTCCAGATCAAAACTTCCACGACAAAGCCTCACGTTGTGCCCTAAAGGTCAGCACAGAGCCCCACTTGGACAAAGAGGGGGAAGCAAGTCCACAGGCTGGGGGCTGATCAATTCGGCCAGATTATGTCTCTTAAAAGCAGGAAATCCCAGGGGAGTACATCTCAGGCTACAGACACTTCCCAGAGGTAATTCCTGAACTAATTTCCAAGTGATGGCACACATTCCTTGGCAAGGCAGAGCACAAATATTTCTTGCATGCACGAACTGCTGGGAGCCACCGGAGAGCCTGTTACTGCTCACGATGACCAATTAAGTTTGCAAACCTTTAATCCAGACTGTAAGCACTTTAAAACAGAGTCAGTATTTGTTGCTCTTTTCTGTTCCTTAACACAATAGGGCTAATCCTTGTTCAACATTTAAGGGTGCTTCCAACATGAATAATCTCCTCCTCAAAACACAGTTGATTTTTAGCCTAACACTGGAGTTGTTCACTGTAAGTAGAAAAAAAATTACATTTTCTTACTAAAGAGTTGGTCTAAAAAGCTGAACTACAAAGTGCATTTTTCTGTCTGTATTTTTAAAAGAATTTAATAACTAAACTAAAGGATGGAAGACCACTGAAGAAAAAAAACAAACCTTTAAACAAAAAGACTCAAGCAGCAAACCAAGCAACATGCACATATATCTTACATATACAGCCTTCCCCTTCAAATCACTTAAGAAAAATGTTTTCTAGGCAGATGGTGTTTTCCCTGTCTTGACTCCAGTTCAAATCTCCTTTTTGGAGAGACCAAGTTTTCCAATGAACTGCACATTATACACCAACAAAGAATAAATAGGCTAAATATAGCTTGCAGCCAAATCGCTGCAGTCTTGCAATGCAGCATATTCAGGAGTCCTTTAAGGACAGCCAGCATGCTGGCAATGCAGCCTGCACTAAGTTTAGGTTCTCCACTTTATAAATCATTACCTCCGCATCAATCAGCACCAGCCCCTTCAGAGCTCACTTGAAGCATGCTGCTTCTCAAACTGCAAAAGCAATGGGATACGGAGCCATCCTTCTGTAAGCTGCTGGTTCCTTTGTTATGTTCTCCTGGTCAGTAATGACTAAAACTCATTATCTCACCACTGCTCTTCAATAAATTGTATGGAGTGGCTAGTAGGACTCTACACCATTGGGGGATGCCCATCTTCTGAGCAGATAGCCCACTGATGGAGTGAAGACCTGAAGGTGGGGAAGGCAGCTGCTTATCTGCTTACCTTTCAAGGCACCTGAGAAGTCATAGCTAAGGCTACCACTCTCAGACACCAAGGATCAGCACTGCTGCTAAAAACCAAAGAAAAAACCCCAAACAACCACTACATACACTCAAAAACATTGTTTAGGTAAAGGCTGAGCATCCACGCACTTTTTGTGATGCTCCCCGAGAGGTGCGCACTTCTTTTCTCCCCCTTAGGAAGCACTGGTAAATTTGTGGTTTTCCAACCTTAGCTGCCTCTTCTGTTTGTGGCAGCTTGTCCAAAGCACAGGACACGACACGCCTTCCAACAGCACAGCACTTCTGCTCCACAAACAGCATACTGTGATGATATTCAGAGATCTGGCCCCTGTTGGCAGGACACGGGGCTCCCTGCAGGAATAAGGATTTGGGCTCCACCAGCCGCGTGGTGGAGAACATCAGAGCGCACGGTAATTGGCTCTCCTGGCACCAAAAATCCCTTTCATAGGGAAGCAATTTGGGCCAGCGAAAGCCCTATCAATGTTTTTCCAGGAAATCTCTTAGCAAAACTCACTCCACTTTATATGCCCACTGCTGCACGGGCTACACAACATGCTACCCTCAGCAGGAGGAGAGCCAAAACACAGAAGAAAGATTCACTGTTCAGGCTAACTGGGCACTCACAAGAGACCTGCAGTGTGAGCTGCCCCTCGCATGCTTGCAGCTAAGCCTGGAGGCACAGCGAGGGGCTTGAGCTCATCGAGGTTTCCAAACCTTACCCAAACCAGCACTACACTGACGGCGCACCAGCTCATGCAGCAGAAGCAGATGTACAGTGCCAGGGGCTGCCAGCATCCCGGTAAGCTTAGACCATCTACACGTAGCTGGGGAGAAAATAAGTTAGGACTTTGAATTCAGCGCTGCTTGGTTTGCAGGCACCGAGCGAGCGCCACTCTCGTGTGCGTGTACCCCACAACCTCATGGCTTTGGCGTGACTCTGTTTTAGCACTTCCCCAGGCACGCTCCTGCCACTCACTTTGCAATACCTGGCTGCAAAAGCTCTGTGGGAAGTCAGGCACACCCAGAGACGAGCAGCTCTGGGGCTGTTTGTAGGGGAGATGAAATGCTGGGGTGGGGGGAGAGGTGGGAAGGGGGAGATAGAAATGGCCAATGTTGAGGAACAAATTGGGGGTGGGATGTAAAAATAAAAATCAATGACCTTCAAATCTACAGAGGGTTTTTCGTTGTTGTTTGCGGTGGGTTTTTGTTTGTTAAGCAGTCTGTTACCTGACACACCGAGAGCCATCTGGCCCCAGGTGAGCTGCTGCTTGTGTACACATTTATTTAGGTTTTATTTCGGCAGGCGTGCTCCCTGTCGCGGTGGCAACGCAGGAAACGCTTATTGTTTTACATGTTTACAAACAGCCCCTTCAGATCTCCCTTCCCTCTCTGTCCCCTGAGGTAATACGTATTGTAATAAATTCATAATTCGCATTACGATGATTTAAACAGCTTTGGAGTGGCATGTTTTAGTGCCTTGATTCAATTGTCTGCCTCGCAAACTGACAGCCTGCTCGCTGCAACTCCCCGGCGGTGGGAAGCTGCTGCCTCACACAAACGGGGATAAATATGCGGGAAGAGTCACACTTTCTAGAAAAGGAATTAGGAACAACGTCATTTAAGCTCTTCACCAAGGAGAGGGGATAAATACTGCTGTCTCACCCCAGGCGCATTACTAGGCTACAAAGCTTTATGTTTGGGGTTGCTTTTGGACGGTGCCATCAAGGAGCAGATTTTCATCACATTTATGATACATTCCTACCATCCGGGAAAAAAAAACCTAGCAAGCTTATTACCACCAACCTCCTTCAATTCGTACAGCATCTTGCCTAACGTACATAAAAGAAGGAAGGCTGGACCGCTGCAAGGTAGAAGGAGATAAAACTACGTGTCAGAGGGAAATGGCACAGGAGTCCCTAACTCTCTTTAAGGATCTCGAGCAATGAAAATCCACTGACAAAACGTCAGCATTTCTGCTGTTGTCACAACACAAGAAAACTGTCCTACAACAACATGACAGCAAAAGTTAGCTTTTAGATATTATAATGACTGCCTTAAAAGGTAAGCAGCTGCATGTAAATAGATCTTAGGTAACTGCTTAGTGTTTTCACCTTGTACTAACCCCAAACCACTCTCATAAGTATTCACAAGCTGTAAGTCACTACCTGCTTTCCCTATAGATGCAAGAATATGCAGATGAACAACAAAAGAATAAAAAAAAAAAAAATTAATGTAATAGATTTGCTTTGATGCTTTTAAAACTGCAAAATTTAGCACACATCCTTTCTATATTCATGTTGCAACTTTTGTAAGCCACACTGGTGGAAGTATCAAAGCATCAGCAATTACACTTATGACAGGAAAACCATTATAAAAGGGTCACACTGTGACTGAAGCATATTTTGCTATTACAATCTGGGTGTCTTTTTTTTTTTTGGTTTTAATGAGGTGCATTCTAGTTAAGATAAAAATACGTTAATTTTTTTTCTTTCTTTTCCTATTATTAAAGCACCAAACGCAGAAGATGCTGTTAAGCACAGTTGTTGATAGATCTGTTCCATATTGCTATACTTACTTCAAGAAACAGGATCAGTCATGAGGATCGCTGATGCTTGGGGTTAGAAGCGCTTTTTTTCCTTAGGAGTAACTAAATGCAGATTATTAGACGAAGTAATCAAACTGCACCTTCATAAACACAGAGGGACAGGAGGGACTGTCCCATGCTGAATCCAATCCCCAGTACTGTTTGATTAACAGAAGTTCATCTCGCAGCAGCTCACCCCGGCTGTGAAGCGAGCCTCTTTGCACAGAGTGGGCTGCCTTTGGCAGAAGGGTCTGCTTACGCCCCAAACCCCAACTTGAAGGCCACCGGCCAGAGAGAAAGAGGGTGACTTCTCTCCCGTTGCCTCTGCCAGGCTGCAGCAGATCTCCGGCAGCACGAGCTGGGAAACAACCGACCTCCACAGGCTTCACCTCCGCTGGGTTACATGCCTCTGCCCCTAATCCAAAGCTCCGGGCAGACAAGGGAACTATAGGGGTTTGGGGGCAGATTTATTTTCCACCACCTTTTCCAGATCAGTTGCTAGGGATTATTATTTAGTTCCGGGGATTATTTAGTGCTGTATCATCTACACAATCACAGACAGTTACCACAGGAAGAACAAAGGCTTCAAGCCACTTCTGCCCGCACGTTTTATGACAAATGCTAGTGATGTCCCTCCTTAGTCCTAACAGATCAGTCTGCAAGACAGATTTTTACACATGGAAGACACTAAACACGTGATTTCCTTTCTTAAACCAAAGGTATTAAGTCACCTCTTCCAAAAGTCTGAGATGAACTACACTATTTGCATGAGAACACAAGGGAATGGCCAGCAAAACGTGGAGATGCACCGAAGCAGAAGGCAAAACTTTCCTACAGGAGCAGGAAGATTTTTTTATCGGGGGCCACCCCCAGCCCCCAGAAATGCTTTAATAACAAAAAATAATTTTTGACACATCCTAATAAAAGGGGAAGGAAAAGGATTGAAGCACCCTAAAGAAAACCTTTCAAGGAAAGACGGGAGGCAGCACTAGAAGGCACCTGACAGCAATAAACATTCCACTGAATTTTAAAGAGCTGGGAGAGCCCTCCTCTTGCCACCCAGCAGAGTCCTGCGCCAAGAGTCAAGCACAACGCCACGGTGTTACCTTGCCCGCGAGTCAGGGAGGGCACTCGCCCGCCCTCGGAGCACATACCAGACCACCCTCACCAGCAGGTCCAGCTGGCTCCCAACACCCACCTCCACAGCTCAATCAGCTGTTCATTGCTGCCATCGCTCCTATTGCGTTGCTGTTGCCCAGCTCTCCTCTTCAGATGAAAACATCCAATTTCCAACCAAAACTTAACTCATGGACTGTAATTCCAGCCTGTTCTTCAGGCTCATCTCTGGCTCCATGAAATCCCCTCTGTCAACGGTGTCTCCTCTCTGCCTCACACTCTGAAATTACCATGCTAGGCTGTTGTACCACCTCCACCACCCGTTACCTGCACACATTTCAGGAGGCCTATTCTTACATTCACTTTTTTTGACACGACAAAGATGAGCACAATGTTCCAGCTGAGATCTCCCAGCCACAGCGGAGACACTGCCTGGCCGTATTTGCTCTCCTTCCCATACCCACACCATCCCAGAGGACTAGCCATCCCTGATCAATTACCACAACCATCCTTTTTGTCTCCCCACGTATAATAATTCCTCACAGTTTCTTTTTGTTTTCAGTCTCTAATCATGGCATTTGCTGCTACTAAGTTTCACTCTAGTTCTGTTATACTTCTGTTTTACTCTAGATCATACTGTAATTTTAAACAGCAATGGCAACAAAATTACTTACTGTACTGCAATCAGCCAGCTACACAAAGATAAAACTAATCATTTAATAAGTCATCCCAGGCATTTTTTTCCTCCGTAGCAAAGGGCAGCAAGGCATCAGATCACAAATTAATCAGACTCCAAGACATCTTCGTCTTTGCTCTTTTTCTTTCAACCATGGAAATGATGTTTTCCACTGTCTTGCAAATTACTTAACACATTTATTCTAAATCCAGCTGTCTTCAGAATAACTTCAATTACAGAACTCCTCTTTTCTCCGTT
Source organism: Fulmarus glacialis (assembly GCF_000690835.1). Lineage (NCBI taxonomy): Eukaryota > Metazoa > Chordata > Aves > Procellariiformes > Procellariidae > Fulmarus > Fulmarus glacialis. The sequence continues at coordinate 283,933 of NW_009185832.1, forward strand.
ATGACCCTTATAGATTTGAAGCATATTGTACTCTCCTTGCAAACACTGAGATGCAACACCCTCGGATCCCATGTATGCCGGATAAGCCACAGCCTCAACTTTGCTTCCTCCTCTTGGATCTGCAGTCGAGCCTGGTAAACACAAGGGACCACCCAGCAAGGGAAGCGATGCACAAGCTACTGCAGTAACCACGATTCAGCTGCCAGCTCCAGTGCTGAGCCCCTCCTTACCCCAAACTCAATATCTTTTCAAGCACCGTAGACACCTTATAGTCTCTTCAACAAGTGAATACAGACGCAAGTATTTATGATCTCAGATTACGGCACAGTCTCAAATAAAGTCTGGTGAACAAACAAAAAAGTCTTTAGAGCAGGGACAAACTTTTCATCCTTATATCTCTAAGAAAATGCAAGAGCTTAGGGTAGATACTGTATTTTAACACAAACCTCCTCCAAACCTCGCAGCAGACTGTCAAGCCATATTAGCACAGATCTGTCTCATAACTCACTCGGGAGGCACTTTTCAAAAATTCAAACCTTAGAACATATGTACCCATTGAGAGAGGGCATAAAATAAAAAAAAAATTCAACAGAAAAGTCAACAACAGTTTATAAAGAAGGATTATGGATGCAAAGAGATTTGCATCTGATATATAAGCAAATCCCAGTGATCTGGATTAAAGCTGGAAAGCCTACTTCAGACACTCAGCAAGTCGCAAAAAAAAGAACAATTAAAAATTCTACAGGGGCACAATTTAGCCCACAGTGCAAAATATAAAATTTTATTATTCCAGAATGGAATTCCTTGGACATAATGCCTCCAGCAGTTTGAAAAGAGGTGTCTGGAAACACTAGGAAATGAGAATCGGTTTATCTAAAGAAAATTAAGGAGATTATATGAGGTTGGGGAAAAAGGAGAGGCCACAGTCCTTTCTCCTTCCACCTCCTGGCATCTTTAATTCCCAGAAAATCAAGCCACAGCAGTGCAGAGGGTAGGGAAAAAATGGCCCTAAATCATTCAGACTGGAGCACTCCACCAAAAACCAGCTTTTCTCAAAAGCTGTTTTTTTATCTAATTTCTCCACTAATAATTCAGTTTCGGTCAAAGGCACGAAGCGTTAAGACAGTTCAGCGGAAGGGAGTCGCAGGCTCCGCACACCCTCCGCACCCATTTGCTGGCAGCAGCGCCCAACCTGAGCGGAGCTTCGCTAAGGAAACAAGATGGCACTTGCCACCATCAGCTCCTGCAGCAAAGGGATGTTTTAATTAACACGGTGTCAGGCAATAGAGGAAAAACATATTTAGACCCGGATCAGCATATGCTTCACTTAATGATAAACGCCGTGTTCACAAAGAGCCTGACAGCTAAAGTATACACTGATCCAGGTCTAAACAAGTTTTTTTCTGTAATGCTTTGCACAACATCAGCAAAAAAGTATGAATTAAGAAAAATATTGTCTTTAGCTGACTTTAGTGCCTTTTAAAATCATTTTGTTCCTACATCCTACAGAGCTCTGCTACCCAACTCACATGGGGAGACCAAGACAAACCCTGACTCCTCTTTTACAAACTGTATATTCACTGTGACAACTGTTTTTTTGTTTCCTAAACAGAATAAAACTAGTTCCATGTGCATTTTAATGAAGAAAAGACTGCAGAGCTGTTATCCAAGGATGTTAATGGAGACTTCTTAAAGACACAAGGTCCTTCAGCCTCCCTCACCCTCTCCAATGCCTGAAAAGGGATGAGCTATACAGGGAAGCAGCCTGAGCTCCAAATGCTCCCCGCTGTTTGACCTAGTACTTAGTTACCAACCAATTCACAAGCACACAGTGAACTTACAGAAAGGAAATACTCTTATTTTCAACTTGGCCAAATACTGAGTTAGAGAGGAGTTAAAAGTTATTCGATAATGGCAGCAACCAGTGCAGTGCTTAACCACTGATAGTAAAAGGTAGCTAAGTAAGCATCTCAAACAGGGAAATTCCCAATTCTTTGCAAGGGGCGGGGGGGGGGGGGGGGGGAAATCACAAGCTGTCATGATATCCCATTGTTCAGCACTGTTAGCATTAGAAAACAGTCACTAGGGATTAAGCCAGCAGAGTATGTATAGTAGTTACTGACTGTTAAGCAAATGCAGGCTGCCTGGTAACACATGGTACAAGGCTGTGATTAATCATTACGATGCGACAGAAGGCATACTACTGTGAGATAACGTCAGGATCTGAACTGTGCCCTGCCTCTAATGACAAGTTGCTTATGCTAACATGCTCCACATTTGTATGACTAAGAAAGCATCCTCAACTTGCTTATTTAAAAGACGTGTAGATGAGGCGCTTAGGGACATGGTTTAGTGGGCATGGTGGTGTTGGGTTAACAGTTGGACTTGATGATCTTAGAGGTCTTTTCCAACCTTAATGATTCTATGATTCTATGATTCTATTTCCTTCTAACCGATGGCCGAAGTCTGAAGGATGCAGCCAGGGTACCGGTGGACAGGTCAAACACTCGGGGTTCGATCCTTGAAGGTGCCTGGACTAAAAAGCATCTTCGATGGGAGCTGGTGTAAAGTGTTTCTCCAGGAAACCACTTAAAACCGTCCTCTTTTACACCCAAATCACACCAGTGGAGGAGCTCCTCTGATTTACAGCAATGGTATTTTTCTAGATAAACCGCAAATGGTGGTAGCCTGTGGTGAAAACAAAACTGGTATTTTTTTATCTGCTTTATATATAAAAATAAAGGAAGAATCTAAGCTTCAAAACATCAAGGAATCAACATTCACCTTCACAAAATACATTGCGAAACTAAACCTATACTCTTTACTTTCCCTTGTACCCATTGTAACTAAATTTCAAGTGAAATTTAACCACCTGAAAACTGTGCAGGTGGTTACGAATCCTGTTTCGATCTATTCCCAGAACTGATTTTTTGTTTGGGGCTTAAAAACATGGGGGGAGAAAAATCCAAAAGCTCTGTACCATCAGCAAGGGAAGGAAGGAGAACCTACTGCATCCTTCATTCTGCCCACTGCAATGGGCAATTAGTGAAGTTCTATCCTGTATTAAACAGTATTTCATGGGAACAATTATTTATTAAGGGTATGGACAATAGCATTGATTGTTACAAGTCTGATTGATTAAACAGACAAATTGGCACAGTTTCTCCTTCCCTGCCTGCCATATGTTTCTTCTTAAACATCTGGTAAAGTCTTTGTATTTCCTTGAGTAACCTAACAGGTGTTGAACCAAATCCTTAATGCTTCAGTTTTCCCATTGGAAGCAGATGGGTGAAGGAGAAGAATATTGCATTTCCAACATCTCTCTCCTTCCTCCTCCTCTGTGGTGGCCTCACTAATAGCCTGAGGTTAAAAGTAGTAAAGGAGATTTCAGATTAATCATTAAAGAGGTCTTTTGATGTGGAGACAACTCTTTACATTGAGGCAAGGAAGTCAGACCTTACTCCATCAACGCAATTTTCCTCTTTTCCTTTTCACAGTGCAAAGGATACCAAAAGAAAAAAAAAGGAAAATTTTACATCAGCCCTTCATATTCTTGTCATTAAAAATGTTTAAAATTCTGCCTCCCATCTGAAGGGGGTCATTTGTACGTTGTGCTTGGGCCACCGAGGAGATGCAAGCCACAGTCCCCTCTCCTCTGCTGTTGGAAGCCACCGACTGCCACAGGGTACCAGCCCTCGCTTGGAGTCGTATGTTGGGCAGAGCGCCAAATATGTAATTCTAGCTGAAAGAGCAGAAACACAGGTGCCTAACGTTGAGAGGGCACTCTTTATTTTGAAAAACGCAACACCACTTTAGCTAATTAGGTCTTATCTGTTTAAAGCTACAGGATAGTTTGATAACAATTAGGAAGGACTCCCAACAGGCTGCTGGGATCAAAGGCCCTTTCTGCTACGACGTTTAACAAGGAAATTAACACTTTTGCCAAGCAATTTGCACATGCTGCCAAAGTTGTTTTAACTTGCTGTAATATTTTAGTTTTAAATATGTACCTGCAGAGATGCCGCTTTAATTCGAGCATTCAGTGTGCCAGCTACAGGCTCCCAACCACAACACCAGCTCCTATTTACTGCTGGAGGGGAGCTTCCACAAATGGTCTAAGAGAACAGAAGTGCTTGCTTGTATTCACTTAAAAAAGAAAATAAAAGAAAAAAAAAAAAGAGTTTGAAGGCAAAAATTTCTTCACCGCTTTCTTCTTCATGGAAACTAAATATTTCCAAAAGACTGCCTGTGGGATTCCAACCCTTAATGTCACAAAAATAAATGAGAACTGTGATGCCATGCGTGCTTGGAAAATTCCAACTGGACTCTTGTGATGGGTTTTTAATACTGGAGACTACGGAGCAACCATGACTCCAGAGAGCTGTAATGATGAATGGCTGGGGGACAGTGAATATAATAAGGGAAAACACAAATTCAACAGCTGTATTTCATAAAGAAACAATAAAACCATGCATAGCAGTTTTTCTTTTTTAATTCAGTGCAACGTTTAAAGACACCTTCTGATACCCAGTAAATTACGCTCACATAACCCCTGGGATCCAGGGCAGGACTAAGCACCAGCACTCACAGTCGGACTCTCGTGTTCCTCCGAGTACAGCGCGTTGCATCCTAACGGAGAGTCACCCTGTCACACCCTGAGCCACGTATGTGCCACAGCCACTGCACTTTGTGCTACTAAACAAACCAAAGGATCGATCCTGGAAGGAGAGCCTTTCCCCAGGCTGCTGCTGTAGAGAGACGATTCATTCAGCATTAGTCAGCTCAGGTTAACGGCCAAAGAGCCAGAGTTTATCGGGGGATTTCCTCAACATAGTTCTTGCCAGCCAAGAATCTATGCACCAACTTGAAGCTGAAATTATGTTTATTGCTTTTAGTAAATTGAGAGAAGACCCAATTAAAAGACACAATAACACTGCAGTTAAAGCCATGCAGTGAAATTTGGAGGGCTGGGGACAGCCTGACATTGGTTTACTTCAATTTCCTTCAATGAGGAGGTCAGTGATGGCTTTCACTGACTGGGTGGGTGGTGATGGCCAACGTTGAACGTTACAATGGCCTCCAGCCTTTACCATCACCTCACCCATGGCTACGGCATCATCCAGCTTCTAGATAGAGATGAGGCTGCCCAGCCTCCGTGAAGATTTAAGTTACCCATTGCTCCTAATTAATCACTGGTCCCATTTTATTAAAACTTACTATGTAGATTTTCCCCCCACTCCCTCAGTGACACCGAGCCCGCACTGCAGCACGGACGGCCCTGAGCCACCAGCTGGGGGTTAGAGCAGGCAGAGGAGGAGCGCAACTCCTGCAGCGCGTGGGTTCACAGAGGGAAGATGGAAGCGCCGCCCTTGGATCCGGAGGTAAAGAATAAACTGTTTTTAAATCTGGAACCACTAAACACGGACTCTCACCATGCAAGCGTACCACTTCCATGGACTAGACGCTAGCAAAAAGCACTTTATTTTTACTAATACTTCTTTTGTTCACTTCAGTAACTCAACCATATCACAGTCAGTGACCCACTGCAGTACTGTGCAAAAATACCGAGAAATCTGAACGCGACAGTTGGAGTTGCAGAGGCGGCGGCCCGGTACGATCAGCACAGAACCACATCCTGCCCCTGCAGCAAACCCCAGGACGGTGCCGCAGGCTTCTCCTCTGCTGCTGGCAACCAACTTTCAAAGCCACCTTCAGATTTTTATGGCCCTTCAATGAAAGCTTCAAGTTTTGTATCACTTTTAATTAGAGTGCATAGAGCACGCCAGGTTCTCAAGTTTTTAATCATATAAGCTTTATGTATTTATTAGCAAGACAGCAGACAGCATGAGAAAAGGAATTAGAGTATTTGCAATCCTTTTGCTACTTCTGTCCAAATGATGATCATTACATGCCAAGAGACTCCAAGGGCTCAGCGTTCCCATGTTACAGTAGCTCCTGTACTCTTAAATCAAAGGCTAAATGCTTAAATCAAAATCAGAGTGCTAGGTGCTGTAAAAAGGTTGGGGGAAAAAAAAATAGTTTCTGACAAGTTCTAAGCAGACAAGGCAAGCAAAGAATAAGAAGACACCAGTCACTGTCACGTATTTCTTATTTGACCTCAGGCAAATTGTTTACTTTTTGCCTTAGTTTCATATCTGTACAATCTAACTGATAATACTAACTGCATTCTGAGCTCCCAAGCTCCATGCCTTAGCCAGTACACTCCATTTCTAAAAATGAAAAATAATGTTGCAGTCAAGTAAGATGAAGTTATTAATATTTTTGGATATGAAAATCTCTGCTGATCTAGTCACTTCAGGATAATTCTTGAAGTGTTTTGTTAGAAGGATTTTCTCCCTAAAATTAATTATGAAACTGGACATTTTAACCCAAATTAGTATCTTATTTCAGAAGTGATATTTAACATTGCGTATGAAGTGCGTGTACCTTCCCCAATCCCTAAATACAGCAGCATCTATGACAAAACCAGTGTATATCGATCTGCCATTACACAGAAAAAGCTGCACTTCTAGATTTGGCTCAATATACACATCAAGAGACAGACACTCAAGTCACCAGAAACTTCACTCTTCAGATGGCTTGTTGGATTTCTGAGAGTGAAAAGCTCTTTCTGACTCACACATATAGTAAGCAAACTATAACCAGAAAATTATTCACTTTTGAGGACAGGTCTTTTTTAACCCAAGCCAGAGAATGTTTGGAGCCCTATTTCAGATGACTAGCAATTAAAATGCAAACCGAAAACCAAACCAACCCCCCCTTCCCCAACAGTAACAAGAAGCCAACCCCAGAACACAGTAACTGGAGCAAATTTTGCAAGATACTTTCTGAAAAGTGGAAATTTGGATGGGTTCCCAATGTGAATTTTTTCCAAAGAGCTCACATGCTAACTGCAGGGACAGCAAGGCGGGTGCCCTCACCCTTGTAGAAGAAGGGGGTCTCCAACCCCTTGCACAGAGACATAAGCCTACGCTTAATTTGGTAAACACATTCCACTTCAATTTTCTCTCACTTCCCTCGGACAGTTCCCAACAGTTTCTCTGACATCCAGAACTGTGTTACAGAAAACGTATCCTGTAGCCCTTCAAAATTAAGGATGCTGCGCACGCGTTAATTACTGTCATGGGCAGCCAACACACAGATCCAGATAATGCCACTGCAGGACAGAGTCACAGATCACCCGCTGAAGCAGTCACAGGCCTCCTCAGAGCAAAGATTAGAGTCAGTCAGTCATAGGAGGACAAAGGCTGTCCAAAGGCAGTTTGATTGACATTCTCCTTAAAAATCTTGGCTTAATACCAATGTCAAAAATAGCTTGGATTAATCAAACAGAATTGTTCGGTCAGGTCTACTGATGGTACCAAAAATGTCACCGGGAACATTAGCTGAGAATAAAAAGATAAACTTCTAAGAAATAAATCAACCCAAAAGGTTCATTTCCATTTCTGACGAAATAATTTAAGTTCCAGACTTAACAGGATAAGGAGTACTCAGGTACAGTCAAGTTCCATTGACTTCCCAAACCTACCAGTGAAGGCTAAGGAATCAGATTCAGCCAGTTTTGAAAGCAGGATTTAGTAGCACAAGATTTTGAACCTCTCCTTCCACTGACTGCCTGGGAAAGGGGAAAGCTGCAATGCCACACAGAAAACAGATTTTTAGAAGAACAAATAAGCAGTGGGGATCCTTCTCCCCGCGCTGAGCACCTCTGCTTTCCTGGCTAACCCGCATCCCGAGCAGCTCAAACTCTTCCCTCCCACATTACCGTACCATTTTAGATAAGCACCATGTTACTGCTCCAAGAAATACAGGGAAGGTTTGCAAGTATGAGAGTGGTGGCAGGCAATGTAGCAAAGTGAAAAGCTGCCGTCGTGAGGCCTGCCAGACCCCTCAGCCTTTCAATTTGTGCATGCGTGCCAGAAAAAATAAAAGTTTAGACAACCACGCTTGGTGCGGTCATTAATCACTATCACCAGCTGAACAGGTTCCACACCAGAGGGACGACCAGCAAAGCAGATGGGGAATTATGCTGGGAAAGAAAGGGACTGCTCAGACTAAGAAAGGTAAGGAAGGAGGTACAGGCAATATGAGTAATTGAAATACAAGGAGAAGGAAAGTTTAACAAAAATGGGAAGCCCAACGAAAAGTATAAAAGCACATTTTGAGCAGGCAAGACTACAGAAATGTGCTGAAGGACTACTGCACCTTGCTTTCTGCTCGATACAGAAGCACGCAACTCATCCACGTGTTTGACCTGTGCATTATTACTGTAAAACTGCTCCAACCAGTTAATTCTACAGCCAAAATCTCACCAGCCAGTTCTAATCCTTTTAAATGGTGGGGGATTTCTGCTGATCTTCTGTATCTAGGGATCAAACTAGCAATGCAGAAACAGGAGGAAAAAAAATTGAGTTTCGTTTGATTTAACACTGGGATATTTTCACTTGAGCAATGAAGTTAAACATGACATAGCTTTAAAATAAAATCCATAATGCTCTTCGCTGCAAACATCTTGGGAAGCCTCTCTAAACATTAATAGGAGTAAAAGGATCTTATCTTCCAGACCTTCCCCTTTATGTTTTCCTAACTCAGGCTTACACGTGCTTAGGAAATCCCCACTGCAGACTTGGATAAAAGGCCTCCTTTTCACACCATTTTCCACCTAGAAATGATGCTAGCATGTAAGCAAAAACATTCTGCTTCTACTTACAGTTATGCAAACCTCAGAACGGTAAGCTCCAGTATAAACAACACAATGCTGTCTGCCAGCAAGCTGCAAAGGTGCATTTTTCAGCACTGTTAATGGTAGTTTCATTATAGACATTTTAGCATCAGATGCAGCAGAACCAAACCCAAGTCTCCCCCCTTAAAACACTTTCAGATCTGTCAGTAACTTCTACAGTGAGTGGACTTTTTTTGCACGGATCTCCTGTGCACTGAAATGTCAAAATTGAAAAGAATTGAGACCACATGAAATAAGTAGGATTTAATAACAACTGTCAAGAGAACAAAATTAATAGTCTCCCATTTCCACATTTCTATAACGAAAACTTTAATTTCTGGAAGACCAGAGCATCCCTGGTGTATTTGATCTGCTCTATTAGTTGCCAGTTTGGAATCGATGCTATCAGCCCATGGCAGGTTTCCTTATTTAAAGATGTGAATCAACACAGCAGCGGATGGTCCTTGGATAGCTACAAAAACCCAGAGGTCCCAGGCGGAGGAAAACACCCAGAAAACTGCAACTCTACACACTTGTCTAATAGGACATTTCAGTAATGCTCATAATGCAAGAACGGCTGCGTCTGTACTTTGCCCACCGACAGTTCAAAAGCCGACTGCCAAGTCATTCGTGAGTTTATTGACACTGCAAACTTCACTGAAATCTGATTTATAAACACTGCTCAGCAAGTTGGGGATAAACTTTTAAGTAATTACACAAACAACCCAGTAGACTCAATCTAAAATTGAGCTCTACAGTCCGAACAATTTTTCTTTTTTTTTTTAAAGTATAGTTCCAAGAGCATGAGGAGTTTGATGCAATTCAGCTGTGTGGGACAGTGTGCCAACAAAATACATCTGTCACTAATAAAAATAACAAAATGGAGCCTGGGTAAGGCCTATCTGTACTTCTGCATCAACTTCCACTCATTCCTACCAAGTTAGACTATTAATAGCACCATCAATGCAGCAATAAACTAAATACTTTTAATAGCTGTACTAGAAAGTTTACCAAACAAGCAACAAACTGTGCAAGAGCACCAGTACGCTTTAATACACCACAGCTGCAAAAAGAAGCCTTATAAAACACATGTATTGCTGTGCTACTAACTCTTGCGTTTCTCTTGCAATTAACACAGCTTCGTTCATTACCGAAATCATCCTTGTGATGATTTGGGAAGCTCCTTCTCCCCATTTCAGGGAAGAGCACAAGTACAAAGACTGCAGGAAGACAGAGTGGACTAAGGCACGGGAGGGGACAGTGATGGGCTGAGTGAAATCAAAAGCTCTGAGCCATCATGCCATCACGGGGTTGCAGCAGTGGCAGCCAAAATCACACCTCTGAGATCTGGCAGAAATAGAAACACTGAGGATGTTATTCATAAGAAGCAAACATTCATGCACTTTACCATGGTTGGAGTCAAGAGAGCCTGACTTTTCTAATCTTTGAAAAAAAGACCAAGTTTCTCACACGCTCTCCCCTCTAATCCCAGCTGCTGGGAATCGGAGCAACGCAAGGCAAACAGAGATGCACCTTCGGAGATGGGAGGTTGATAATGGTACATTGCAACAATATGAAGTTTTTCTGTTCACTCAGCTTACATTGCGAGCTGTAACGCATAACATAACACGGCGTGAATTTCAAACCACACAATTTCTGATCCGCAGATTTCCTCTGCCATCTCAAATTCTTATTTTTTAATCATGTGAAAAAGGCCAGTAATTGCACAAGGGAAACTCCTCAAGAACTGTGGGCATGTCAGGGAAATCAATTAAACATTTCTAGTTTCATTTAGGGAAAAATTCTGCTTTAATCACCTTATCACAGGAGTGAATGCAGAAACCAAACTAAACCAAGCAAGACAGACCACTGCCATTAGGAAGCGCTGATAACGTAATACAGCTGCCATCCAAAGCACTCCTCACTGCATTTTATTTTCTTGTATAGCTACTATCTCAGAAACAAGCAAATTTTATAAAGAGGTTTGGTAGCACACAAATTGCCAAAACATCACTTTCTGTGTCCATAAGAGATTTTTTGTGTGTGTATGTCAGCCCGGATTCCCAAGTTCCACCATTAGACTGATTTATATATAGTAAATCTAAACAGACCGAGAATCATGCCTGACAATATCACTTGCCCTCCCAATCTCTACCCCTTATGGTATTCTTAATTTTCTAGAAATACCACGTCTCTCTCTCAGGCATACTTCTACCAATTTAGCTTCCTTGACCTAAACTGCAAGCAAAGAAGTACATTCACTCCCACCCAAAAGCAGAAATACGCTGCAAGATTTGGTGAGGGGGGGTTGTTTGGTTTATGTGCACACACATATAACCATGCCATAAACGAGAAAATGGGTTCAAACCTCTGGGAAGCTTTTCACGTGGCTTTAAAAAACTGTACCTGCAAATTGAGGACCTGAAGCACAGCTCCAGCAGTTCGGGGTTAATAATCTTTCCTTCCTTTTTGTCTGTCACTTTTGCTCTGCAGACCCTTGGGACACAGCTCTTGGGGCAGCCGAGTAAAACACAACCCTGTCGAGCAGGATTTAGCATAACACTAACCTCACTGGGATCTCTACAACCTACCACAACAGCAACAAAATATTACTGCATTTATTTACCCACTTATGTGTACGTTTTGAGCCAGCATCTTTAAGAAGAATACACTTTTGTAAGTCAGCAGTAGGAAATTGGGTCTTCTGGGAGATCATTATTTCTCAGTGCTCGCAAGGATAGGATCCCGTTGAGAAAAGCACCAGCTCCTAAAGCATAATGCCAAGCACTGATGGTCTTCGTGATGCCCCTACAAAAGGTGCATCGTTCCCCCTGCACAGCTGTGATGTGGAGTAACTAATGCACGTTCCCCCCATCACATGTAAACATCTCCTCCACACCAGGCTCCAAACCTAGGATTCAACGTCTGTACGGAAACAGCTCCCTTCTCCCCCACTGCTTTGGATGCAGGAACTGACTCATCCGTATGGGTTTTTTCCTTTTCCTCATTCCAATGCAGATATGAAAAATAATAGTCTTCATTTCAATATTTAATCATATGCTTCATTTAATAATGAGTCCAAGAATAATTTAATCCTGGCTATCAACATAAAAGAGATATTGTTCCTTTCCCTTGACTTTGTAAGAAAATAAAAACCCTCTGCTCTCTGGCTTCTCGCAGGCCAGGGTTTTGCTCACTCTAACTTACAACGTAAATACAAATTATGTTATATATTTGATTACGCAAACAAAACATTGACCTGCATTTGGAAAGGGGCACAGGATGCTCCTCCTAGCAATTTCACCTGCCTAATTACAAATGCTGCCATCTCCCTTGTACGAACGAACTTGCTTATGAAACAGAGAGGGAGCTGACATTTCATGGCACATCGCCTTGTGCCTCAGTGAAGAAAAACACATCACGTGCCGCAGATTTCTGGAAGCATCACTGCTCCCTTATGGTACATGATCTCTTGCCAGGAATAAATAGGACAGAGTCCAGCATAGGAATCACATAACGTTTGGCTCGCACATCATTCTTCTGTTATTGTATGTTATTACACTAAATGCACTGTTCAGGTACTATCCACTCTGGAAAAATCTCATTAGCTATGAAAAACTTGGACTTAAGTATAAGGTGATTAATAATCTGGAATGTCTTGCTTAGATGCTCAGTGCAAAACTTGAAAAGAGTCGAAATCTCTGAAGAGGGCAAGCGCTTTTTGCGTATTACCTTTACGTGATTTAAATGATCCCCCAGAATGTGCTCTTCTGAGGACAAACGGTGCTTGTTCTCTATACATTTGTTAATACTCTTGGGACTGCTCTCTAAGCATTTTGTCCATCTATAAAGCACAATAATGACAATACTGTTATTTTACATTAAAATATTTTGACATAAAATTACTTCTACCTTGGTGATATTTATGCATTTAAACTCTCTGCTTTGTTTTTCCTCTTAAAAGCTTTAATTTCACCTCCCTGATCTTTTTCCTTCTAAAACATTTCTGCTTGGTATTATGTGTGTGCACTCCCACACTTAAATACTGCTTCCTCCTCTATTTCTCATTGTGCATACTTTACTTTGGAAACATTAAGTAGAATTTATCACTTATTTCTGGAAAAAGAAAGCGTTTAAAATTTGAATACAAGTCCTTCAAAGATAAAGCATCCCAGGTTAAATCTAATGATGTCCAGGGGAATTCTATGCAAGTGATGAGCTGCCTGCTAATATGTCGATGCTTTAGGGAAGAAAAATATCAATTAAATTTCATAGCATGCAACCACACATTGACCTTGAAAGCTATCTGTAACTTAGTTTAAACTTGAAAATTCAAAGTCTAAGTCAGAACTTCTGCCCTAATTGGTTTTAACTTCACTGAAGAACGGCACAGCTCTATAGAGACGCCAGAAAAATTAAGAGAATCAATCTGGAGAAAAAAAAAAAATTCCCCCAAATCCTGTTAAGTGTTTAACTATGACATCTGTGTGTGCCTCTAGGCTCCCTCCCTTGGGTTTTGGCCTTTGCTTCAAGAGATATTAGTGGTTCTTTTCTCTTCCAGCCTTCTGATAATGCTAAAAAAAAAAAAAAAAAAAGAAGTCAAAAAAGTCAAGTCATGATAGCCCACATCTGCCAGCTCCACAGCGGCGTTGCACGGGTGCTTGTGTGAAGATTTTTATGACAAAGTATTTTATTACCGAGAGAATTACAACCCGGCAGCATACTGTACAGCACATAGCACACACACACAGAGCAAGGGCAAGTCAGATGAAGGAAATCCGCTATTATAAACCGCTCCACGGGTCAAAGGAAACCTAGAAGGTAAATCTCTCACCTGGAACTGGACTTGATCTTTAAAGTCTCTCCCACTGCAATGCCCTTCAATAAGCAAGCTGTAATTCGGACTGTGCCAGATCTTCCGCTGTAATTCTAATGGTAGGGCCTTTTTTTTTAATTATTATTTTTATCTGCGCTGATCTAGCTTCTCAGTCTGAGAAAAGAGTATTTTTGTCTTTGGTTAGTTAGCATACTGTTTTCCCCAACACGAAGAAGAGAAGGGAGAGTAGGATATGCGCCCGTCTTTCCTACTACAGAGTTCATGCAAAGAAAAAAATCTGATATACTTATTCAGAATAAACATACTTAATTTCATCAAATATGTATGAGCTGGATATCCAAGCCACCAAACAGAAAAAGGAGAAGGAAGTAATATTTTGTATTTACTGAACATGTCTAGAAAAGCCTAGTTCCTTCTTATTACAATTCAACTTGCCTTCTATAGATATTTACAGACCGCAAGCAGCAACAGCACGACCTAATGCACGTCTCATTGTTGGAGGACAACCAAGCATGCCTTCTCAATGAAATTTTTCTCAGCTTTGTATCAGTAACAAAAGATTTCGAAATTTGTCCAACATTCCTCGGAGGTTGAATTAAAATTTGTGATGCCTGGGCTGATGAAATGGCACAATGTTGAAACAGCACAACTCTTCCTCATCAGCTAATAGCACGTATTCTGGGCAGAATGAGGCAGGATCCATTTATTTTCTGTCAGAATTGATGTGATGACTCTTTGCAGGTGAGAAGTTCATTTACACTGTGACTGGCAGCCGCTCGGACCACCAGGTCAAGTGAGCAGATAGTTAGAGCCATTAACCCTATCAAATAATTAACCCTTATAATGGTGGTTTCCTTCCCCTTGCAGCAAGAGAAATACAAAACCCTGCACAATTAGAGAGATGTCCAAGTCAGCCCCGAAATCCAGAGCTCTCTATGAAACCCAGCTCACCTGATTTTAAAGTTAAAAAAAGGTGACAAAAGGCAATGTTTCTTGTGATCACAGCCCACAGAGCCACTTACCTGAGTCACTCTGCACACCGGCTCAGGCCATAGCTTAACAAATCTCTTCCTGCACCTTTGCCAGCCCCATGGTGAATTCTGCAGCATCCCGAGGCACCTGGGGCATCCACATCCCACCAGACACACAGCTATATACAAAAATACTTATACACACACACACATACATACACACACACCCCTCTTTCCTCTGCTTTGCAACATCTTGCAGAAGCTGAAGCATGAACTCTTCCTGCAAACCAGCCTGGGCTCTGTGTAACATATGAGGTTCCTTCATCATGAAATTTGCGCTCAGACTTCTTAAAGTTTGAGGAATTATTTGAAGAGCAAAAGACAAATCAGACAGATCCTAGCATTGCATTAAGGATCCCAGAAGCATCACAGCAGCTCTTTATTCATGCAGCATGAGCACCGGGGCTGAGCTCAGAGCGAAGCCTGTGAGCAGAGGGAGCAGGAACCCATTTGACTGAAAAGAAACGCCAGAAATCCGCATCAGAGGCTCAGGCAGATCCTCCTGGAGCACGACTCAAGCCCAGCCCCAGCACTGCTGCAGCACTCAGATGGCTATATCTTTCTTAAGTCTCTGTATAACGGGATAAAATGAGATGCTACAGTTCAATGACACAGGCGGAAGGGAACTAAGGTCTGACACGTCCCTGCTTAGAGGGGATAGAGATAAGCCTAGAGAGAACTCTTACCTAGAGCAATACCGATAGGCAAAGCTACCACACACACTTTGGATTGCTGTAGCGCTTTAGAAACGGGAACATTTAACATAAGCAGGACTGCCTGGTATGGACACACAGCAGGGCTCTCCTGCCAAACCACACATCGCTCCCCATGTATTTCCCCAGAGACCTGCATCGTTCAGGCTGACAGCAGGATGAAACCAGGGGCTGCCTTATTGTCACATAGGTGTTCCTTCCAAACGTCACCCGTGGCAGCGCACGATGATGGAGTCCAGCTTTGCTGACTCTCCAAGCTGACAGGCTCTATCAGCTCCCATCCAGGGCTGCAACGAGCTGCAAGTCAAGAGGGGAAAGCAGGAGGTGCAGGGAGGAGGAGGATGCTAAGCACCAAAAAGCCCAGAGTGAGCTACGTTTGTGGCAAAAATTCTTACAATATATTATCTAATCACCTAGAGCTTCTATTTCAGGATTGTTTCCAGTGCCTTTGGCTCCAGGGAAGTAAGGTGGCTTTGCTTCATTGCACGGACCATGAGCCGCGATGCAAAGTTCATTCCCTCACGCTCCAAAACTGGTATCAGGGGGGAATTTCACACCTCCCCAAGGCGTCTGCCAAGTCCTACATCAAAAACAAAAGCCTCCCTGAAAAGGTAAATTACACTGGGTTTTTACACAGCTGCTTGTGGCTGGGATCAGACATTGGCATCTGAAAGGGACATTTCTTTGGAGATTACTTAACCCTTTGGAAGGGCTTTGGTGCAGGATGCCTGGGCTGTCCTCAGCCAGGGTTTCCCTTAAAAGGCTGCTGGCACCGGCCTCGCGTATTGTTCTGGACTCGTACACAGCCCAGGAGGGGACGGACACGGACCCGGCTCCTCAGCAGCACTTCAGAAGTACCACTTTCACCTCAGCAATAAAACATCAAAAGTCTGGGTGTTTCTAAAGAAAATTTTCAAGTTCCAACCCCTTCCCTAATTTCCCCAATCACATTAACAGTTTTATCACAACAAGGAAAAAAAACAAAAACCCCTTTGAGCATTTCATATCTGGGTGGGGGTTTAGTATCACTAAAGCCTCTCACTGGTTTTCAATACAGCTTTATTTTAAGAAAGCATCTATTATATGAAGCTTGGGCTTTGGCAGGCACAGCAGAAGCCTGGCCAGCGCAGAGGAGGAGGACAATACTGAAAGTGCACTATTATTTTGTCACTTTTTCACATTTCTTAATATCAACTTAGTGAAAAAGTTTACTACTTACTGGAAGTTACTTATCTTATGATTTCTGCATTAATCTGCAGCCAGGATACAGCCTCTCCCTTTCTATCCTCCTACACAGATTTAGTAGAAACATTTTCTAGCAGTTAATCTGAGCCAGCTATTTAGTTTTGGCTTGGCAATATTTTCAACTAGAGGCAGGTCCAGCCTCCAGGAAAACAAGTTATGCAGCAAGAGGGTGGGACACTATCAGAGAACACATAATAAAGTAAATACCAAGTATGACCTATGAAAGGAGAGGAAAACTAGGAGATCTTGTTTCCATAGCAGTGTAAATTAAAAGTCATTTACACTGTAAATGTAAAATGATGTAAAATGTGGAATTCCTTATGGGCTGTTTTTCATTCTTTGGCTGTAGAGTTGGAAGGCCAGACTCACGTCCAAAAGAAAGCACGCTCCAAAAGGCCAACACCAAAACCAGTCATAACCCAACATCAAAACAACAGCCCAGGAGGCTTAAGAAAAAGATCATCAACCCAGCTCATAAACCTTCCACCAAATCTCTGAGGAAGAACAACTTCACAGCAGTTTTTCGTCTGCTGTACTCAGAGTTTGACGGACCTAAAGCAGCTGCTCCATCAACCAGGGTCCTGCTGATATGGATGGAGAGATATTGCTGTGCATCTATCGATTAACTTCAACCCAGTATTTTCCAGTTGCCTGAGAATCAATTTAATATCACTGCTGAAAGCAATAAGAATAAAAAAAACTAGATGAATACCTTTGATCTACGCAGTTTTACTAGGCACCAGCAGCTAAAGCATTGCTGAGACTCTCCTTAAGACATTTTCCCCTCCTCGGGATTATTTTGCAGTTCATTCAATAAAGCAGCAAAACAATTTCCTGACAAACTAGGAAATGAGCGTTGGACCAAATTCAAGAACTTCAGAAAATATTAGAAACAGAGATTTAACAGAAAGTGCTTGGATCCCACTGACCTTACAGACAATTCAGACTGTCATTTCCTCAGCCATCAAACCCAACCTGTTCAAAGGCAGGCGGGAGAGACACGTTTCACTGCCTTCCACCTCAGACACACTTCCAAAAGCAAGTCTGGAGGAGTCACATACCTGGCAATCCTCATCCACTAAGCCTCCGCCATAATATTTTGCTGCAAAAATAATGCAATTGGTAAAAAATATATTCAAAAGTCTGAGCCATCTCCAGTTGTGCAGGGAAGTCTCCATGGGTGGGCAGAGAAATCACAACACCGAGTTCAACCTGCAATGGCAGACACATTACTTCAATGAGTCCATGCCTTTGTTCTTCTGGAAGCAAGGGCAGGAACGCCAGCTTACCCACGTGGATTGCAAGCTCCTCAGGGGAGAAGTTATCCCCTGTCTTCAACAGCAAAGCAAGCACGGCAAGGCCCTGGACTTGGCCACAACTGCGAGGTACTGCTCAAGCACTTCAAATAATAGCTGCACTTTTCTGCCTTAGTTCAACACCCTCTGTTTTCCCAAACACGTTGTATCATCCGTGGATAGTATGATGCCTTTCATAAACAGCTAACTTGAAAGCAAAGCTAGGGAAGATCCTCAATTATTAATGCTCCCTATTGCTTCTCCAAAACATGTGCCACTGCCACCAAAAGAAAACCCACACAAAAACCAAAACAAAAAACCTCAAGAAACTAAGTAAGAGTTGTTGAAGTTCTATTTTACCTGCTGCAAATGAAAAACAGAGCTGAAATAAGTCGGAGCAATTAATAGCTCACTTTCAATCTACTTTTGACTTCGAGCAGTGCCCAGACAAAGCAGTATTTCAGTGCAACACACGCCGTTTTGAACTTAACGCCCGATGATGAAGTTCATGTTTTGCTCCTAGAGTAGCTGTCAGACATCTCCGTCTCTACAGTTACAGCATGTAACCCTAAAACCAAGAAACGGGAGAAAGCTCAAGTTCATTACGGTTCACTGCTCTAGAACTGGAATCTCTGCTAAAGAAATGAGGTAAGGTGCTCACAGAAAACGCAGTACGTCATTGTGTTTTCTGCCAACAAACTACACCATTTCTTAAAGTCTTAGTTCCACCTTCAAAAGGCCCAAAAGTGCTTTGAGCAGTGGCCAGCACAAACCCTCCCCGAGCCTTGCTAGGCAATCTCCCATCTGCTCCAAAGAGTGGGTGAAGCTCACAAAAGGGAATGAAAAGATTACACAGGCTCATTTATAGGACATAATATTGTAGCACGGTTTAGTCCTCTTCATAAAATAAATGCAATATGTGGCAAATTGATTTTTTTTTTTTTTAAAAAAAAAGGGCAAACCACATTCAAAGCTGGCATCTCCTGAGGGCTGCACTATGGGCTTTAGGCAGCAGGATGGGGTAACTCCTGACTCGGCTCAGATGGAAGCTGCAGCCAAGCACAGAGATAAGACCCAGTACAACACGTGCGTGGGGAGAACAGGCAACTGGGCGACACCATGAAGGTTTGGGGTCAGGTGTTGCAGGGACACCAGGTGGTCCATCCAAGCTCTGGGTAAAGCAAATTCTTGTTTTGTCTCACTAGCAAGGTTTATATTAGCAGCAGTGAAATGAGAGTCATTTCAACAGCTTACCAGAAAATCTAGGAATCGCTCCAGGACTTTGTGAATAAAAATCAACTAGAAGCACCACTGTACAGTTTTCAAGCAATTTTTAGGTTTTTGGCTAACAAAATATTAGTAGAAGCAAAAAGAAAAAAAAAAAAGAAAAAGGAATACAGCATTAGCCTTGATCCAGCAGAGAGCCACAGCATGTTTCCAAGTACTTCCCCCACCTTCCCATGGGACTTCCCGTTTCCTTAACTGTAAACATGTGAGAAGTCTCTGCACGACTGAACCAAAAGTAGTACATCTGCTTTCTCAACAGTTACACTTGCCTATTAAACTTTAAACTCAGTTCTTAAGCACGTGAATATTCGTGTGCCCAGTTAGGAGCACCAGATTCCCTCGCACAAGTGTCTCCGACACACTTCTTCCCGGTCAGCTCTTCCAGCAGACGCTTTGAAAGGAACAAATGTAGCTGCTGGTTACTGCTCAGCACATTGGTTTTTCCAGAAACGGACACCAACCATTTCCATCCAGAGCTTTGACATGTTTGCTTTAAACAGGAAATAATTCAAGATTTTTTTCCAGTAGTAAAGAGCAATTGTTTCAATATTTAAATTCCCAAGTTAGTGTTTAGTCCCACCGCTTATGGGGGACACTGCCAATGCATTTCAATGAAGTGAATCAACTCAATGAGCTGCTGCTATTGGAAACTCACCTCTGGCTCAGGTATGTGCATTGAAGGAAACACACCAATGTATTTATTTACTCTCTACCCTTCCTTCCCTTAGTTTACAACCAAAGCAGTTTAAGTTAGCAATGTATGTGTTAAACAGGTGTAACTCTATCAACATCTACGTGACCGTAGTCAATTCAGCTTGATCTCAAAATGCAAGAGCCTCCAGTATTTAAAGGGTATCATTCAAAAGGCCGGGGTTCCTAATCTTAGGAAAAAGGCACATTATTATCCCAGCACAAACACGAAGTGGACACTATATAAGCATTTAGGAAAACTCAGCCCCTTTATGGAAAACTTAAACCTTTCAGTAGCCGTAACACAAGGTGGGTTGAGAGTAACCCATGGCAGCAAAAGCTCAGCTCTGCTGGCGTGAGCCTGCAGGCACAGGAGGAGTGCTCCTGGCAGCACCGTGTGGGGTGAGCACAGCCACCCTCCTCCCAAACCTCGGCTCCCTCCGGGTTGCTAAAACCCAACAACAGTGGTTCTCAAATTCCAGCTTCAGTGCCACGTACCAGGCTTTTGTCAGCCAGCCGGGCTAACGGAGTTCACCCATACCAGCTACTGAGAGTCCATCCCAGCAATGCGAGTGAGCGCCCAGAGAGAAAAAGGAGAGAATTTAATGAAACACCAGTTTTGTATGAAGATGGTCATTATTGATTCTCATCAGACACAGCTAAGCAGACAAAGAGAATAACTTGAGCCAAATAAATCCTTAATTTTTCCCCCACTGAGATAAGATTACAATAGCCTTCCAATCTTTAGCTGCTTTCCTTTGTGAGAGTTGCACATATGTGCTTTTTATTAGTTTTTGGCTTAGCAATTAGATGGATTTTCAGTTACTTCCAGAAATGTTGCAGGATGACTGAGCTGCAGCTAATCTTTGCCTCTCACTAAATGGGAATATGAAAAATGCAGCAGGGCTCTCCAGCACTACAGCCAATGCATCTCAATTTTGCACTTTCATACAGAAATGTAAATGCTGTATTTCGTATCTGAACTCTTGCACAGTTGCCAAAAAGGGAACCATAAGGAGAAAACTAGTTCTAATCATTGATTTGTAAGGAGGAAAAAGAAAAATAACACGGACATTGCCTGCCAGGAGATGACCAATTTTCCAATAGTTCTGCCACACAAAAAGCGACTTCCTAAGATGTGGGGGTTTTTTTAAAGCCATTAAAGCAAAACAGAAGATTACAGCTGCAACAAGCTATCCATTAACTCTAATTAGCAAGTATTTGTTGTCTGGATTTAAAACTTCCCAACTTGGTGTTAATGAACTGTAACACTGTAGCAAAAGGTATTAATAAAAACACCAGACTGTGGCTGGATAATAGATCTCTGCTCACATTTCAGCGGAAGCTGGTGGAGGATTTTTATTTGCTGCTTCAATCCAGGAACTGCAAAACGGGGAATACAAGTATTTAAAGTGGTTGCACTGGAAGACTAAGGGAAACTATTTACCTTGCAAAATTATATTTAAACTTCTACTCCATATTCTGTTTTGAGAAAAGTAAGTCTCTTGTAACCTACAAATGTAGACAAATTATGCTTTGTTTTTTTCCTCCTTGAAAGACAACAAGCAATACAGCAATTGGAGGGAGGCAGACAATAACAAAACTTAGTTTTAAAATTGTTTTGGGTGGTTGGGTTTTTTTGTTTGCTTGGGTTTGGGAGGGGGGTTGGTTGTTTATTGTTGTTGTTTTAGTTTGACTTTTATCTCCTTTTAAGATTCCAGAGAGGAGCAAACAAAAAGCATCTTTGAAATCTGCTGCATCCTGTGGCAATTTTAGAGACCTTGTCCTGGAGGTCAAGTCCTCCCGGCATGACACCGACACACCGCGGTGTCAAGTCCTCACCCGGACGGGCCCGCAGGGTCCACAAGCTCACCTGGCCCCACTGCACACCCAGGCCAGCCGTGCATGCCCCCCCCATGCAACTGGGGTAAGGGACCCCTATGCAACCCCGAACTCAACATCCTGGGAAGTGAAACTTTGCCACTGAGAATAAAGCCATCTTCAGACGGCTGCACAGGAAAATAGCTGTTCTCCCAATGTGATGAGATGCAACAGCTTCACTACTTAGTTTAGGATTTATACTTGCACATGCTTCTGGCTGTACTTCTTAAAAGGCTACCCAAGATTTGGCCAATTGTAACAACTACAGCAAAAGCTACTGAGAGCCTTTCCTGGTGTAATGCTGCCCTAGACACCCCGGGATACCCTTTTTTCTGCACCGGCACGCTTTAAAAAGGGACAGAAAACTGCAAACTTGGGTGGAAAACTGCTTAATACCATAGCCTGAAAACGGTGCATTCAGGCCACCTGCAGAAATGGGAAAAATCATACCCGGTGCAGTAAAGGTATCCCAACCCTCACTTTCTGTTGCGAGGAAGGAAGTCTGAGCTTCCCAGACTCCCGTCGCCAGCTCCAGTGTGCAATGAAAGCTCTTCCATCTTTCCTGGTTTAATTTTACCCCATGGAAAGCATCGACCACCCAGCTACCACAGATAACAGAGGGGTGAGAGACACCGGCGGTGGAGGACACACATAGGGAAAGGAAAGGGCTCTTTCTCCACCCACCTGCAAATGCATCTTCTATCTTCCGGCACATCTCCCCATTGTCTTCCAAGGAATTCCTCTATTTATCTTTCAACGGGGCATTTCATTCATATCAAAAGCCTTCATTTCTACACACTGCTGTGATCAAACTCTGGCATTACAAGACATGATCTATTTAATGCACTGTACGCATGCTGATTTCCTACCTGCCCTGCCTGGATCTACGTACAGACTCTGGATCTCAGTGGCCATCCAACCATAAACCTGCTGCAAGAAGCCATTTTAGCAGCTCCTGTCCCCTTTGCCAAAGCAGTACTGTCCCAGTTCACTGTCCTGGGCCAGTTTGGCTCTCCCTGTAAAGCTTGCTGAGGCAACGCTTCGAAACACAAGCAGCTCTCTCCGTGTCAGGATCAGTACAACGGGCATACCTGGACCCCACTCCAATGTGCAATAGCTACTAAGCTGCTGGGTTTGCTGGAAACGACTTCACAACCCCAGCATCTTCCTCCTAGGGCACCCAGGGCCGGGGAGGAAAAGAGAAGTCCTCCAAAGGTCTATGCAAAAGGAGGAGAAGGGGAGAAAACAAGGAGAGAGAAAAAGGAAAACCATTTACAGGTCACTGAATCAGAGCTGTAACCTGACCCTGGCTGTGCCTTGCCACCAACAGCACTAACTACAAGCAGCTTCCATTCAGCAGCTCCTGCCAAAAATAAACAGTGCCGGCTTTCCTGGCTGCTTGCTTGGGTTTGCTCTCAATGTTTTTCTTCTTGCCTCCTCTGGCTAATTGGGATATGCTACTTTTCCTCCAACCAAGTAGTTTCTTAGTTTGTTTCTACCCACTGCCTTACTAAAATTGGAGCAGTTTCTCACAGTAAAGAATGAAAATAAAGGCTGTTTGATCAAAGATGGCCACAGCACGCTTCTTGGAATTTTAGTGGAAAGATGGGAAGCGGGATAAGAGGGGTTAAAACAGGTACACAGCAACATCCCGCTGTAAGCTTTTCCCTGCCATTGGCACTGTTACTCCCCCTTCAATGCTCTCCCCTTTTTACTGGGGAATCATCTATTTACAAACAATATTGGTGCCAGCTAATTTTAATGTTGGCCAAAATATTCACGCTGCCCATCTTCATTAGGCACTGGTGGGTTTTTTGGGGGTGTTGGCTTTTTATTTATTACACAATCCACCGCACGAGGAGCCAGCGCATCCAGCTCCTCCGACTACAAACAAGCTCTTTTCCTGGGTTGTTTTTTCTCATTTTCATGCACAAGCAAAATAGGGAACTAACCCCTCCTCCCTATAGAGCACTTGTTTTACACTTTTTAAATTAAAAATAGGTATCGGTGGACAGAGGTAAAACAGGGTAACTTAGCCATCATTCATTAATAAAAACAGCTTACACCGATAATGAACTGAACTGCAAACGGCTAAATGTGATGAAGATGCTCTAAAGGCATTACGCAAATACAGTTACCTTCTGGAAGAAACTCCAGTGACCACCAGCGTGCACGAAAGTGTTTTGAGTTGTGGCTGGCAAAAGGGTTTAATAACCACCACAGCAAAGCAAGAATTAAGAAATATATGACCAATGCTAACGGTGTTGAAAGAATATTTAAGAAACCCCATCAAACTCAACCGATTTAAGGTTTTGGGCCAGCTTGCTTTTATATAAAATCTCCTTTCTTCCTTCCCCTCAACGCAGCAACGCAAGGAAACAAAAGGGGAAGGGGTAGTTTTGTCAAGCTAGACAGCGTGTTTCTGACCCAGCCACTGAAAAATAAGTTCAAAGGCCCTTTAAAACTCTGCTATTTCAATATGCCGTAAGAAGAACTCTCTGCCTTCTAATTTGTTCAGTGCTTTGAAACACCTAATTTCCTCTGCACTGTCACTGCACAGCACTCTAAAGCCTCGTGGAGCCCTGCCACTTGATTCAACACCAATAGTCACATTTCAATAGGCAATTCCACTTGAAAGGCTATAAATGAAGGGAAGAAAGATGTCTTCAAACCAGGGAATGCAATGCAACACCATTTATTTATATCCAAGTCCTCTTTTCTGTGGCTGGCTACTGTAGGCAGGAGCCAGAGAAGGGGAGCTTTAAAGTCTAGATAATTAATTCTAAGTGGTTTTAAAATGGCTAGAGATTTAAGGTAGACAAGATGCAACACTGGAATCAGAGTCAAGCTGCTATGCTCTTTACTCTGCTCTGGAATGCACTGTTTACTCTGGCATCACATAAAATATGTAATTGACTTCTCAAGGAAAAGAAAAAGAGAAAAGAACAGCCCCATAAGCCTCATTATTCTACAGAACAAAAGTTAAAAGGTGTGTTTCAGGCCAAATCACAGTTGTATTTCAATAGGGATGGGGAAGTGCAACAGAATCATAAGTTTGTATTTATTAAAATTCATTTACTACAATTGCCATCAACAGGACCGCGGGGCTGTTAACAAGAACTTCCCTAGAGTCAGAAGTACCAACTTCTACAAGCATATACAGACTTAAAGAAAAATTAAATTAAAAATAAATTTAATAATATTACTTTGGAGAACATTTATCATTCCTGAGTGTATTTTTTTCCCCCCTTCCAAACTTCCTTATTAAGATTTTGCAAAATTATAATGAAACTTGACAATAAACCACACGGTGCCTAAGCACACTTCCAAATTAGTCAGTTGGTAATTCCACCGGCTGCACAGCAACTATTTGTGTGTCCTCAGACAGCAAATGTTCCTCTTCCTCCGAAGGCCAAGCCAGGCTCTCGGGGGTTTCAGAACATCCCCGAGACAGAGATAGTACGAAACACCGGGGAGCTCCTCTGCACCATCCCACGGCTCAGCAGAGCATTCTCCACACTCCTTGTGAGCCAGGGAAACAATATTTAAGATGTTCATCGGGTCACACATTAGGGAAAAAAGAAAGAAAACAAACAAACAAAAAAACTCAACAAAAAAACCCAACCCCCCAAAAAACCAAAACAGCATTGAAAATATTTTGACTGGAGAAAAAAGGAAGTAGAGACACAAATAAATTTCAAAAGGATGACCACACAAATCCATTCTACATATGCAAGACTAGCCAGACACGATGATCAGTAACATCATGTTACCCTCCACTTTGTTAGCCTCCAGTAATACCAATTTATTCTCCTTCAAGTTTTGTAAGACAGTCTTACATGTACCACCTAACGCTTCCACAGCCACAGAGCCCAGCCCTCCACACAGATTTACCCTTTCAGAGCTACTTTAAACTGAATTTTCAGCCAGGAGTATTAACATCACCTTAAACACTTTAAGTGAAGGTGACCAAAGCTGCGCTGCTCCTGCCTTTGCAGCCCAAACAGCACAAGCTGCTCTGATTTTCTCCATCAAAAGGCAACCTATCACACACCGCCCTCCCTTTGCTGAAGCTAGGCGTCCTGCAGGAGTTTTACCCCCCTTCCTTGCCAAAACATCCATCCATTTAATGCTCACTGAATATCTTTTTCTGAGAGGCTGCTACTCAATTTATGTATAGGATATATACGCTACTATATATCTGAGCAGCCATCTCACTTGTAAAAAAAGCAGAGGAAATCAGCAAGAGAGCCATACTGCATACAACGTCACACAGCAGCTGAAAAGCCACGACCACAAACCACTACGGGGAAGTCAAAGCTGGGTGATGGTGCAGTGAATTACAGGCGACTTGTCCAAAAGCGAAAGACTACAGCAAATAGATGCAATAGCCAGAAACGTTCCAGCCTGCTCCATCCATCATTTCTCCTCTTTGTTCCTGTTTCCCCATCTTAAAGGGTTTGGCCATCTTTGTCATCCTTTGCCAGCAAGGCAAATATAGGAAAATAAACACTTTTGGGGCAAGAAATGCACTGTGCTGTTCAATTCTGGACAAAAAGAGCAAATAGCTGGTGGCACTCAGAGCCACGGGTAGGCTGGCAGCAGCCAGAAACCTTTTCTCTTTGCAGCACATCTGGCACACCACTAACATCTCCGCAGTTGTAGCAAAAGATAGAGAGGCTGATTTCTATCTTGAAAGGAGCTGGAGCCCGAGGCCATTACAAGCACAGCCTGAAGAGAGGCTGATTTCATGGGTCTGCAGCACAGTTACCACTCGTACTGCTACCACACAGCGCAGCATCTTCAAAGCATCCTAATGACTTGGGCAGCTGGCTTGTCGTCTCGCTCAGGTTTGCGGAGGAAACTATTACTGATGGCTTTCAAAAGTGACCCATGCACCTCACCAGGGTACTAGTGACATACAAAAAGCTGTGGGCAGCAACCACATCTTCGTCCCTGAAGTTTCCGCTATGAGCAAGTGACAAGTCCAAACGATAGGTTTTGCTTTCTCCTTCCCACAATCAAAGAAAAAAGAAAAAATTAAGTGTGCTCTCAGGACTCACTGAAGCCCCTGCAGCTGGAGACCACGTACCTGTAAGGCTCCCCCAGACCCAAGGGAGGAAAGGCAGCTTACGAGGAAGGTGAGGCACCCATCCGTGCTGCACCCCACAAGCTGGTCCGCAGGAAAGCTGCGACCCAACCCGCTCTGCTTTCACATGCAAAGCAAGAAAAAAATCAGTGTTTGTCCCTCAGCTGAGTCACAGCACTATGAAGCGAGCTGAGGTCTTCAAACATTCAAAGAAGAAAAAAAAACAAGATCTGTCAAAATGCAGCCAAAGAAACTCCACCAAAATACCCTGCTACAGCAAATTTAAAAACAAACAAAAATCACAAATAAATGCAATTAAAGTATAGAGTAACTACAATGCTAGCAAAGGGGGAGGAGGAGTGAGGAGAGGAACTTGTCACCAATTCAGAGATGATAGTTTTGGGTTTTTTCATATATTCAGGAATAATAATTAAAAGCAGAACACAAACGAGATCCAATTTGTCACACAACACCTGCAATCAGCTGAGTGAAAAAACTACATAAATAAAACTCCAAACCAAAAACCCCACTGTTCAACTCCTACATTGCAAAGTATACTTCATGATTGTTTAATTAAAGTCATTTTTAGCTTTGCATGGCTGCAATCACCAAACATTGTCTCCCTGTCAGCATTTGAGGGGCTAACATACTGTTGCCAACAATTAGCACAAATCTGGCTGACATTGTTTTCTCCAAAAATAAACCATGCATGTTAAGTAGCTTGAGAACAAACATGAAAACAAGATTTTAGGATAACATTTTTCTTCTTAGTGGAAACACAGTCCTGCAAGAAGCCCAGGTAATCACTCCAGGATCTGCTCAACCACCACCACACACCTTTGCTGCTGGAGAAGTACCACCAGGACATAAATTGGAAATTCTGGACACCTGTGATTAAGAAACCTTTCTAAGCAGAGGGAAGACATTAACTCCAGTCTCTTGGCCAAAATCCATTTGGGAAAATTCCTGTTTTCCCTTCTTCGCCAGCAATGATCTGAGCATGGGCATCGTGGCAAGAGAAGTGTGTACAAGAAAACAGCCTCTGTGAAGTCCTTTTCTTTTGGAAAATTGACTTTTCTCTAACCTGAGCCATCAAGAAGAAAAATGCAACAAAACTAAAATAACGCCACGAGCACACAAGACACTCGGCTTGGGAAGGATGCAGTCCTCTGAATTAGGAGCATTTGAGAAGCAAGCACGCACGCACTTCCAATGGCTTCTTTGTTCACCACCCATCTCCAACCTCAAGACCCAGCCGTTCACCCGTGACATGCTCCATCCTAGATGTGGTTGTCCAACAAAGATGGTTGAGCATGACTCAGAACAGAGATGACTCTTTAGTTCTCCTGAAGAAATAGTATCTTTAAATACAGACTGAAACTGCCAGAAAGGGAAGAAAACAGCTTCTTATTGTTGTTTACAGGACTATTTGAGCTCTGACAATGGAAATCATGAACTTAATCTGAGGATTAGAAGCAGATACATACTCCAGTTTTGAAGCCAACACATGTCCTTTCCAGCACTTGCCTGACACACGGATTAGAAGTAAAGGTGGCTTTGGGTGGCAGAGAAGCAGGCAGAGGCCTCATCCATACTCGGACTATTCCCTCTTACACTAAATATACTATGTCATTACAAAACTAATGCTGGAAACCCTTTACCAGACTGAAGAAGTTAACATTTTCTACTCAGTGGATAGGAAGTCTATAACGGCTTATTTTATACCCTGTTCTCATCTCTGAAGGCTTTTATTCTCTAGAGCAAATTAATCAGGCAACTTGCATTGTATGTTCTTTCTCCTGGCCTGGCTCCTCTCGGCATCTCTACTGATCTTCACTCAGTAAACCATTAGCAAAAGGTTTTGAAAATTTGCTGGTTTTATAGTTCCCAGAGAAAGCCGAGTCCAATTTAGGGGGATTGCCAGATTCAGGTTTGAGAGCTCAATCCTTCGGGGCAAAAATCACCATTTTTCAAAACATGCAACAACATACAAATCCCGTTCTGCTGTTCACTCACATGTGCCTGTGTCTCTACGGCTCAATGCTCCTTCCTGGCAAAGGAGGTTTTAAATGACCAGAGAGAATGGGATTGAGAGAGAATGGATGAGAAAGTGCCACATACCTACAGCCAGGAAAAAAAAAAAAAAAAAAGAAAAATCTACAAGATTGATGTAAAAAACAACAGGAGAAAGATATGAAGCAACAGGTAGGAAGGTGACAACTTTTAATAAGTAACTGTAAGCTTTGGACAAATTACTTTTCCCTTGGGCTGCACAAGATCATCTCTCCGATATACCTTCCTCAGGTTCCCAGTTCCTCTCTAGTCCAATAAAGCCACAGCGGTAAAGAAAATCGGTGCAATTTCAATGTATTTTTGCCATGCTTTTTTGGCGTGTGTGTGCAAGATGACCTTTGTTCCTTCTCCTCTTTTAAGTTGTTTTCTCTACGCATGCATGAAAGCAACTTAAAATAAACCAAACTAAAATTGATCATCCACCCTTCCCATTAAATACCGTATTAGATCCTGCGTGCGTGGTCGAACTTGCCGACTCAACCGAACAGACCTGGACTTGCTGAAGCGTGTCTGACCCCCACCCTGAAGGAAGAGGACCACACCAGAAGATACGTACGCAGACAGAAGCGCTGGCTGTCCCGAGGGCTTCATACTCCGCGTACGTGCAGTGCGCACACTGCAATTCTGTTGTGTCAAGTCTCCAGCTGACTTTCACACTGCGCAGACGTTATGCCCTGGCAAACAACGGCGCTCATTCTCCCTCCTGTTCCCCACAGCCCGCAGTACACCGTGTGTCCTGTTGAACCCAGCAGGCACAAATGCCAGCCCGGTGTAACGTTACCCGCCCGCAGCCTTCGCACAAAGCCGGGCTCGCTGCTCAGCCAAAGCCCGCTAAGCGAGCTGCAGCCCGGCCCGTGCGTCTCCACACCCTTCGGAGGGAGCGAAGTGGTGGAACGAGTTCAGCAGCCAGGGGAAGAGCTGAGGCAGGGGTGGCAACAAGCAAGAAGTGCCAGAAACAAAAGAGAAAATAAGATTCTGCAACCTCAGTTTTAGACCTGAACTTGCCCAAAGTCCAGGGACATGGAGATCTAAATAAACAAGGAAGTAAATTTTTCTTTTTTTTTAATTATTTACAGTTAGAGACCATGCAGCTCTAGGACTATCACACTGAAGACAACCCAATGTGAAACACCTGTGTCAACTGCTCCTCTCTTTCCCCCATACAGGACAGTATCCCACTCCTAACTGCTGTTCTGAAGAGTGCGCCATTTTAAAACAAAACCTCAAACCTGAGGTTTAATTCCTTCACAGCCGCTGCAACAGCAAGAGGAAGGCCAGACCCACGCGCCCCCGGCCC